>NC_142841.1:37878787-38181818 GCF_061612785.1 Hesperophylax consimilis
CGGTGACGGTCGACGTTCCAATGACGGTGTACAATAGTATGTTATTTCAAATGATCTGCGGGTAAGTATATAATATATTATGTTCCAAGTTGTAATAAATACCTCCCTACTTGAGAATGACTCGTGTTTAGGGAGGGAGTTTCGTTCCAAGTTTTTAACATTAATTCATTTTAGGAATACTACTACGAATAATAACCATACATATAAGCTTTAAAATTATGAACATTTGAGTACAGAATAACAGATATCTACAGGATTTTCCAATAAGAGGTGTTATTTTAAATAGCCCGCTATTTCGGTAGATGTTACTTTTAAAGCTGTAATTTTTTGACATTTGACAATAAGCCATTAATAAAAATGGAACGATACACGCTTCAACAACGCAGTGAAATTATTAAAATTTACTTGAGTGAATCAAATACAAATCATCTTGAGTGATAAGGCTCATTTCCACCTCGGTGGCTTCGTCAACAAGCAAAATTGTCGCATCTGGGGCTCGGAAAACCCAAGAGTTATTTTTGAAAAGCCTCTTTATCCTTAACGTGTGACTATTTGGTGCGGTTTATGGTCCAGCGGAGTCATTGGACCTTACTTTTTCAAAAATGAGTTTGGAGCAACAGTTACAGTGAATGGATTGCGCTATCGAGAGATGATTAATGATTTTTTATTGCCGGAATTGGATGGTATTGATCTGGACAACGTTTAATTTCAACAAGACGGTGTTACGTGCCACACAAGCAACGAAACCATTGATATTTTACGATTGAATATCAAAATAACACCTTTTATTGGAAAACCCTGTATTTAAATAACAGGTATATAAATATTGCAAATAAAATATGAAAACATATTTTACAGAAATCAATATATATATATTTAATTCTTGTATGTATACATATATTTTAAACACTGATTTTTTATACAATAAAATACCAAACAACCAAATATGTCTGAAGTAAAGTTTATTCTAAAAAGTTTCACAATTTTTTTCTGCTTGTATTTCTTTAGGAAGTTTTTTAAAACATTTAATGGCTAGTATATGTGTCGTTGTTCTATTGACTTTAGGGATTATTATTTGTCCCGTGGTTCTCTGTGCTCAATGAATCTTTTATAAGTTTATCTTTGTGGATTTTAAGTAGTGTATTTTTTTGGTAGATTCTATTTTATTTTAAAACTTTAAGTTCTTGGAATAATTCACGAGTCAAATCGTATCTAATCTTAATCTGACGGTTTTCTTAGAATTATTTTTATGCGTTATACATGCTCCTCCCCAGCCTATCATCCCGTATTTTCGAAGAATATTTCTCATTTTGAGGAAAATGTAGTAAAGTTAACGTATTCTTTTACTAGTTTGTCCAATATGTTCTGTCCATTCAATATTTTTCTCAGTATTGAGCATTTTGGTGATTCGCAATTGTCAGAATAATTTTTACGTGAGTTATAAATACTAAGAATGTTGTAAGGTTTTTGTTCGTTAGTGCAAATCTTAAGAAGTAATTTTTGTCCGAGCTTACGAATAGGTAACTGTCATCCAACCATGTATGTATCTCTAAAAGCTCACTAGGGGAACCTGTGCTGAGGCGTTCACATGTTTGATTGGTAGATTGTGTATCGTAAAAGATTTTTATAAAACAATTGTAAGTCCTTGTTGATAAACACAAAGTTATACAATTGCATAATAACCCAGATAAAGATGTGCCATTGATATATTATATTCATATTAGGGGTAAGCTTTTCATTTTATGCTGTCATAACATTCTTCTTTATCACTTTAATAATTTACCTCCATCCAGTGCGATTTTCTCAGATCTATCTCTTAGAATAAAAATACCAAGAGTAATTTAAAAACAAGCTCTAGAACCACTCTAACGAGAAACGTTAAAAATGGAAAAAAAATAACAGCGGTTCCACAAAACTATGGCTGGATTCCAGAATCCAGGTAGACTGTCCTAATTCTCATGGTCCATAGATAAGGAACTCTCGTCTATCCACTTCAGTAAGTAGGGGGGGAATAATAATATGAAACTTACCCCAAAGAGAAGGGGGTCAACTATTGCCCTAGAAGATTCCTCTGAAGTCAACGGGAAATGTTTCCATAGAATAATGATAACGACTAGTCGCCGTTTGATCTTTCAAGTTGTTAGGTGGTGCCTGCTCTCTTTTATAATTTAAGTAGGTGGCTGGTGATGTGAGTAATGGTGGTAGAATTTATATGGGGTAGTGATTTAATTAAGGCCATAAAGCCATCATAGTTTATTTAAATTTTTAAAATTAATTAAAAGAAATAAACACATTTCACTTTTACTAAAATACTAAAATAATTTATTTTTAAAAAAAGAGTGGTCCTCATATGGATCCTTGAGGAACTCCATAGTTTGTGTTATATAAAGAGTAGTGATTTTAGCCCTTCCCAACCTTCCTCTATTCATCCAATTCCTTTCAGCTTCACAACATACTTTAACAAAACAACCAAATTTACGCTTGTACATATATTTTTTGCAATAAAATCTCAGTCATCTACCCTTGTATCGCGTGTAACATATAAATAATGGCAAGATTGCGTCTCATTAGCTGACAGAAGAAAGGACCGGGTTATATAAGTGACTCCCCGGGGAGGGGTAGAGGGCAGACCCACACTAAGTGGATGTCTATTGGCAGGTAATGGCAAAGTTCCGTGCCCCAAGTAATGTACCCATTTAATAATATATAATCTAACTATGTTATTCGCGTTAGAATAACCCCCGTACCGTGATGCTTTTGCACTGAAACAGAGGCGAGCGGAATTTTGCAGTGATTCTACATGTTTTATTTTATATGATATTTGATTTTTGGGGCGATTGGAATTGTTACGCTTCTGCCCACTTTTTGAGCCAACGTTTTGGAAAGTCTCGCAGTATCCATAATAAGGACATATGCCGAATAACTAAGTTTTTTTATTGTGCAACCGAGAGTACAAACTGCTCCCAACCGTCTGGAGTTAGTGAGACTTTGGCATCCCTAATAGGAGGATGTTAAGAGGCTGATGGTAGTGGAGAGGGGAAATACCTGACTTTTCATATCTAGTCACCAAATACGGCCAAAGCCATTTTAATCAACGTTTCAATCCTGAATGGTGGTCTTCAAAGATATTAGAAGAACGAGATATGCTATGTTGGCGGCCGGACCGTAGCCGGAGTACTACCTAATTAGGGTACTTTGAACGGTATCGGGACGTGTACGCACAGAAATCTGTTCTATGTATTAGTGCGGATACCTTAGCGCAAGCGAAGGTGTGCAGTAGTATTGGTGAACAAAACCGGCGACACTCGGCAAAACAATTCCACTCAGTACGAACTGCGCGTAGCACATCTCGTTCTTCTAATATCTTTGGTGGTCTTATACCAGGGCGATACAAAAATACCAAAATTAATATTTTCCTTGTTTCCTCAAAAATCTCGGTCGACTGAATTGGGCTAATTTTTAGACGTTTTATAAAAGGTATTGTATTTTAGAGAACGCAAATTAGACATTAGAGTATGAGTATCGATATAAAAATGTGTTTTTGATTAGGTAGCCGACCTGTATGTTCGATTTATTGCTAAGAATTTTCTTTGAATCTTTGGTAGCGCAAAAGAACAATAACATTTTAACGTGCAAACCTGTTATAAAACAATATTTTAAAATACAAAAGCTATCGCTAACTAGGACATTTTTTGGAGTAAAGTATGTTAATTTCAGAGAAGCTGAAGGAGCGCTCTCACATTCGGTTCTAATAAAATAGACCTCTAAATCTAAATAGATTATCCTCTTCTCGGTGTCAAGTGTTAGAATCTGCTGCGGAACCTAAACAACCTCGATATGATAGATCGACTCATCCATGTGATTTAGTGCCCTTGGTAGCTTAATCATCCAAGATTTTGAGCTTGAATTGAGGTGCTTCTGAACCAATGATTTATTTATACTTGTGTGGTATGTCCATATATAAGAACATCTTCCACAGGGGCCGACAAGAATCTTCAATAAATAAAATAAAATATTTTTTTACTAAAGCCAATACAGACAACAACATAATTGATAAAGTGAAATTTTATGTTTTTTCTTTAACTAATCCAGTATAGGTAACAAGTTCGATATTCCATTAGTAAACTGATTAGTACCGTGCGTGGGCACGAAGCTTCAACACTGCAAATGTAGGGTTCCGGCCCCTGGGGGTTATCTATTAACATTTATACCCAAAGTATAACAGGGGGGTGAAAGTATAATTGACACGTCATGAACTTGATATATTTATTAGTGTTTTTAACTGGTCACGCGATGCTGTGGCTCTTCTGTGCAGATAGAGAAACAATAGTGCGTATTGCTTTTACGTCGAAAAAATGCGCCGTTTTTTCAAAAAAACGTGGATGTCTAACAGATGGTGCTGTTTGTTTTTCAAACCACGTTTTTACCTGTCACAGGAGACATATTTGCACAAATTAAAACACGAGCGTAATCAAATGCAATGTTGCGTCAAAATTTAAAAGATTTAAGATTTGAACAAACGTACATTTACATTTGTATTTATATAGATTTGATACTGCTGGTATCCAGTCGCATTTCGTTCGAATTATGTCATTCCATTTGGGGCTGTTTTGAGGCTGAATGATGTGGGAGAGGCAAAGGGTAACGGAATCGGCTACAAAGCTGAATCATTTTTTGGGTTTTGAATAAGCAGACGTAGCGCAATTAGTAGAACACCTGACCGGCAATCAGAAGGCTGTGGGTTCTATTCCTATCGGCGGCACGTATTTTTTCTCGGAAAATTTAATTAATATAGGTGTTTCGATAAATGATTATTGGTTTACAATAATAGGTTATCCTTTGTGCTATGCATAAAAACCTTAGTTTTTCATTTATAATAAGAATTTATATTCATTTAAAAAAAACTGTTAATAGGTCTAAAAGTTTTTGGCTAGGCTGACATTGATAAATATATATTTATTACGAAAATAACAAAATACATCAATCAGCGCCCTTGTTAATGTTATAAATAAATATTTATAAATATTATTTATCATGTTACAACCGTTTAAGATCAAAGCTCGTTCAAAAAGTGAAGAAACTTAAGATATTTATTTGTAATAAAAATTTCCAAAATAAATTATTAAAAAAATAAATAGAAACAGCATAAAGAATTTGCTAAGTGAAAAGTATTGTGATTCAACAAAGCTAGGACTATTTTTATGAATTAATGAAACAACGAATTTATTCTCGATGAGCGTCTCTTGCTAGGTTAATATTGAGAGTATCTTCATTTATCTTACAAGGAAAGAAATGAGTTATATTGACTCCATATCTATGAAAAATTTAATATATGGCTAATTTATATAGCGCCGTTTTCATGAGAAATCACCTCAAGGGCGCTGTTAACTAACTCATCGATAAATGTAAATATCCTAGGAATAATGAGTTAGAGATGACATATTTTTACAGGCTAAAATTTGGGTTTTCCTCGGTAGAGTCAAGTCTACAACACATTTTCACCAAGAAGTGGAGATTACATTTCAAAAGAAGGCATTGTCATAGCTTAACACCAAGGATATGTGATACCCAAAATAGTTTTTTTGTTTTTGTTTTTGCTTTATGTGACTCCTCATAATAGCGTATACGATCCGTCCACAAATAAACGAGTCGAAGAAGCGACCCGTCCTCATGAAGCCAAACGGATGTTCCACTCATGAACGTCGAGTTTAACGCACTTGCACCGTTGCACCGGGGATCAACGCTGCTAGCTCCTTGGAGCTGCGTTAAAAATCTGTAGAACAGACTAAGCTGGCCGACATTACATCTCTGCATTTGAGATGACAATTGGTCTATTAACAATGAATTGACAATCAGACAGACTGGCCTCTTATGCACCGAATCAAGTAGGTTTATCAATTATTGTGGTGCCTCCACCTCCAGCCTAAGGTTGGCTGGTTGGTTACTGTTGAAGAATCTGTTAGACCCATAAAGACGCCCAGTTTTTTGGAAGCCAGATTTACTTATATATAGCCTCGAAACTTGAACCGGTCTGATATATTTACTCCAAGCACTTCGATTGTCTTGTCAACATGAATTATTTTAAAATGTCCAACTACCACGTTGGCGCCAATTGTAACACTATCAGGTAAACTTATATTCAAATCAATCCACGCTAGGGCGCCATTGTTACGCTAAAAGGTTTACTGACAGAAAGGATTGCTTTGATATTGAATAAATAGAAAAACAAAGATTAACCACATTTATTCAAATCAAATAGAAACACGAGACTCTGAATTGACGTGGCTAACATATTCTCAAAGTGTGTGCGGCAATTGAAGATTGCAAGCACGGGAGGAATTTAAATGGATAGCAATTTACAGTTAAATATGTGACATTGTGAACTAAGATTATTGTCTGACTTGATTCACAGATGGGTGCCATACAGTTCTTAGGAAAGAACTGTAAAATTTGTTAAGATTGACATGATGACCAGCGATTAATTCAAACTAGCTTATTCCGGCATCAGCATCTCCCGTAAATTTGTCGTCTGGAGCAGTTGCTCGAATCCTTCCTGTTGACCTGACCTCGCTCCAAGCCTGTCCAACTGGTACTTCTCGATCAACCATAAACCAAGAGTGCCATAGATGAAGGCGGTCTTCGGATAGAGTTACGTAAAGCATTTTATAACAGTAGCGGGGCAAAAGTGAACTGCTACATTGTCACTGTACAAAAATAGTCGTATTGTGTTTTATTGTACAAATCACAGTTTTGAACTTCACTGGTTTGTTCTTCGTAATATGATTATATTTAACTAAAGCGAAATGACATTAGCCGAGTGTATGTGTCCTCGGGTGTGCTTGTGAGTGTTTCCGTATTACGGGCAGCCACTGTGAGCCCTTTGGGATATTTAAAACTTCCAGGCCACGTGAGTGCTCCATTGTGATAACCGCTGAAAGAGAACTGTTAATTACATGCAGTGGCGGCGGGTTCATATTCACACAAAAGTGGCAAAGTATGCACGCTTCATAAAGAAGGTACAAGCGGAACGTAAAACCGCAAACTAATTTTGATACATGGTTATTATCGTGATTAAAAACCTTTATTCATATGTTTCTTTTACACCCAACTGTATTTATCTTTAATCTGTAGACTGTTATTACAATTTTAAACATATTAGGTAAAGGAAATTAATCTTTCAAAGGTCACACGGATAAAAATGATCCTATCAAAAAAGTGACAGCATGCCAACTTCCTGATAAAATATTAGTCACTCAGAATATATTGTGTTCGTGTTCTTTTCGTAATAAATATCATGACAGAATGCGACAATATCAGTATGCCAATAGTCAATATCAATAATAGTATTTTTATGCACACGTGTTACGCCGTCCTCATAAAATATTCACTTGTAACTTAAACTTTGTTAGGAACTCTTCAAATTCATTCGTTATGGGCTTGTATCTAATTTTTATTTCACTAACATTATTTCATATTCTTAATTTTAGCTTAAATTAAAAAAAATATCTTACACACCTTACGAGTCCGCATTACTTATATTATTATTATTATCTACTGTTGATAAATATTGCGGTTTTCTTACTTATCTTTTTGTTATTATTTACAGTTCTCTGGCGCTCTCGAAGCTTGCCGGCTGCTTTTTTCTATCGCTCCTAGAAATATTTTGAAAATATTGGGAAGTCCTTGTTTGTTAAATTGTGTAAATATCTAAAAATAACCGTAATCATTTTTAGGTTAAGTGTACATAATCAAAATAATTTTAATATCGCAGTTCCTAGCTTAATTGAACTTTTAATAAAATAACTCATATATTATTTTAAAAACTCTCGTTTCTTAAAACACAATCCGCTTCCATCCGATGGTCAACTGGACACATGTGCATACCGCACGTGGCTGGACCCTGCAACTAATCCCAAGTGTTCAGTTTGTAGTGCAGTGATTTACGATGTTTACTTTGTTATGCAATGCATAATATAAACACTACTATTGTGTATAATCGGGCAACACTATTAAGTTTTAAAAATAAACGTGTATTGTTGGACCCTCTGGTTGCCGCAAAAGTAACCTTGTACCACCTTGTGCGTGACCCAAATGTGAAAGCTAGGTACCGGGGTTGTCGTGGAGGACAAAACAGGAAAAAATATCTATGCAGGAAGGAACAAGACTTTAAAACTAACAATAACTCTAATAATATTAACTCTCTATCAGAACAGGGTATTCAAGTGGTCATACCAACTGACAAACGGAGCATCCTAGCTTCTGAAGCCTTATGCGATTCTGATAAATGTGACAATCTGAACTTGAATAAAATTCGATCAGAACGGCATGTGAATTTTAGAAGCAGACGGCTTGCGGTGGGTTCCTGGAACGCACGTTCTCTGAACAATAAGTTAGAGGAGGTGGATGATGTTTTTAAAGATCAAAAACTCCACATACTCACCATCACAGAAAGCTGGCACGAAAACAGTGAATCTTATTCAATCAAAAGATTTCAAGCTCTTGGGTATGTCGTTCTGGAGCAGGCTCGACCCAGAGCTACGGAACACTCTAATAATATATCACATGTAAATCATGGGGGTGTCGTGATAATAGCCCGACAAGGACTGCGGCTTACCAGGGTCGAAAATGGCACATTCAGTACATTTGAGTACATTGGCTGCCGTGTTTCTTCTGCGGGATCGTCATTTATACTATTAACACTGTACCGACCCGGTTCGAAAACGATCTGTGTAGAATTTTTTAAGGAGTTTTTGTGTTTTTTTGGAATGGGCAGTGGGTCTTTCCGAAACTCTCATCATCACGGGTGATATAAATATTCACCTCGAGCGCGAGACATCACCCAACGCTATCAAATTCATCGACTTACTGGATAGTTTTGGACTCCGGCAATGGGTCAACGAACCAACTCATGATGCTGGTGGAATTATAGACATTTTTGTATCCATGTGTAATAGCCCACCACTGATCGCTAAAGTCTGTGATATAGGCTTATCAGATCATCGACTTGTCCGCACCGAAATTCATTTCAACCCGCCAAAAGTGTCATATAAAACAATAGAATCGAGGGAATGGCGTAAATTTAATTTGTAAAATTTCCTTGAAGATCTCAAAAATTCTTCTCTATGCAAAGAAAGCAACTGGGAAATTAAGACGACGACAGATCTCATCGAGGAGTATAACACCACTCTTTCAAATTTATTAATAAAATATGCTCCAACCACCTCGAAAACGCGGAAAGTTCGGAAGTCTGACGGCTGGTTCGACGAAGAGTGCCGAAGCCAGAAAAGGCGAATGAGGAAACTAGAGAGGTCATACAGAAGAAACCCCGATGTTAGTACACGAGATGAGTGGATAAATGCACAAAATGAGTACAGAAGCAGAATAAGTGCCAAAAGATCAGATTATTGGATCAATAAAATTGACTCTGAGCGGAAAAATCCACGACGTCTCTGGAACTCGGTCAAAACTATCATCGCTGGTAATACTGTTCCGACTGCTACAGAAATTACACCGCAGGCCTTCTCTAAGTTTTTCTGTGAAAAAATAGAAACCATACGCGCCTCCACATCTTCTGCCCCTCCGCCAAGATTTACAGCCAATTCCACAAGGATACTGTCATGTTTTGAACCTACAACGCTGGAAGAAGTAGGAAAGTTGATCCTTAGTTCGCCAAACAAACAATGTACTCTTGACCCTATCCCAACGTGGCTTCTCAAGAAATGTTGCAGCGTGTTATCCCCTTTCCTAGTTCACGTGTTTAATAAGTCCCTAAGCACAGGTGACTTCCCGGAGCCACTTAAGTCTGCTGTAGTTACTCCAATTATTAAAAAACCACAACTTGATGCTGACAACCTGGGTAATTATCGACCTGTATCAAATCTGCCTTTCGTAGCTAAACTCCTAGAAAAAATTGTGGCTTCTCAAATAATCTCCCACTTAAATCTGAATAAATTAATCACCAATCGTCAATCTGCATATAGGAGGTTCCACTCAACAGAAACTGGATTACTTCGTGTCCTGTCAGATGTAACCCTTGCCATAGAGTCAGGTAAGTTAGCACTTATTTCACTTTTGGATATGAGCGCTGCATTTGATACCATTGACCACGACTTTCTCATTAAGAGACTAGAAGTAACGTTTGGTTTACATTCTAACATCAAATATTGGCTAGAATCCTATCTATCCAATCGCTCGCAAGCAGTAAAGGTTGGAAATAAACAGTCCAACTTCACAAAACTCTCTTCAGGGGTACCCCAGGGATCCGTTTTGGGTCCACTTCTCTTCATTATTTTTACAAATGACGTCGCAAAAATTATCGAGTCATTTGGTCTTTTATCTCACTGTTATGCTGACGATCAGCAAATCTACTTTTACTGCTCACCAAATGAGATCGACGGCCTAAAAATTCGCATAGCTGAGTGTCTAGAAGCAATCAATCTCTGGATGTCCTCAAATAAACTTAAGCTAAATCCTTCAAAAACGGAGTTTCTCTGGGCAGCCACACATAGACGCCAACATTTAATAGAAAACTCACCAATCGCTATTTCTGGCAACGACGTAACTGCTAAAACAACCGTCAAACTTCTGGGAGTTTATCTGGATTCAGACCTTTCTTTAAAAAGTCAGGTAAATAAGACCGTTAGCACGGGGTTCTTCTACCTTAGACAACTTAAGTCAGTTCGTAGGAACCTTTCAACAGAGGCAACTAAATTACTTGTGAACTCATATATAGTATCACGTCTTGAATATTGCAACGGCATTTATGCAAATCTTCCTAAATGCGAAACTGATAAACTACAATCAGTGTTCAACGCCGCAGCAAGGCTTATCACCGGGGTACCCAAGTTTTCGCACATTTCGGAGCACCTCCGAAATCTTCACTGGCTGAAGTGTCCTGAAAGGATCCAGTACAAGCTATGCTGGATGGTGTTTAAAGCTATCAACAAAATGGCGCCACCGTATATTACTGAGCTATGCATTCCGGAAAATACTGGTCTAAGGCAGTCAAGTCTTAGATCAGCGAAATCATCTGCAATTGGAAGGTTGAAAGAGCCTAAGCGAAATCCGAACACTAAGTTTGGTGATCGTGCATTCGGAGTATCCGGCCCTAAGGCTTGGAATAAACTTCCTATGGAATTGAGATGTATAACCAGCCCAACAGAATTTAGATCCAAACTAAAAACTCACTTTTTCAGACACTCATTTCCATAAATCCGTCATTCTATCCAAATATATATATTTTTTCATTTTTTTTACTGTAATTGTTACATTATCTAGCGATTCCGTTTATTCAATTTTTCTATTAACTTGCCTACCAATGGACAATGGACAATATCAGCGGGAACATAACAAGTCAATCGGTTTAATTGTTGGCAGATGAATCATCTAAATGCGTTAAAGATTGACGATTGATTTTATTCATTAATTTCATTCATTTAACATATATATCCAGCTAACCATAAAACACCCTAATATAATGGAACTTCCTTCTTCTTCTGGCGTTAGTAAGATTAGATTGTTAATATTAATTTTAGTTGTAAGTTGCTAAATATGTAAATACTCGTATATATGTCGTTAAGATAGTAGTTATAGGCCTTAGTCGTAAGTCACTAGATATAAGTCTTAGAGATAAGTCAGTAGTTCTAGTATTAACTATTTAAGAAATATATTTGTACAGCGCCCTTGAGGTGATTTCTCACGAAAACGGCGCTATATAAATTAGCCAAATATTATTATTATTACATTATTTTATTAATTAGTTACATGATTTTTTTTTCATTAAGCTAGAATTCCCTCACCAAACTCAAAAGCCTCGTCTCTTTATGGTGAGGAAAGGCTATTTTTTGTTTTAAATTATCATACTGTATGACATGTAAACATTGTAAATTTACTGTAAAAAATACCAATTTTAAATAATAAAAATAATAACTTCGTATCAGTAAGTTTTCTCCGCGGTGTGACACAACTATGGGACGCCCAGATAAACATGACAAGATGGATTGAATCAAATATGAATATTAGTCTTGCCATCAGACAGAATATCAGAAGAGTCTTTTGTTATTTAATGTTTGAATGTGAATGAAAAGGATTGCGTGCCAAGACTGACAATTCAACACACCTTTAAAAGGTGAAATAAAAATTCATTAAAAACGATGAAAAAAAACCTTTAAACCAAACCAATTTAACCTAGTTTTTATTATTATGACTTTAAATCACTTTTTATTTATTTATTTGTTTTTTCATGTTCTCCATAAAACGGTTATAGGGACACCAATATATCATAACTAAAAAGTTTACAAAGGCAGTTTTACTATTTTGTGACATGTGTTAAAAGATAGTTACTGAATTGTCTGTAGGTGACATTGAAAATGTCGATGGCTAATGCAGAATCGGTAAGCAGTTGAGTCGCTCTGTTTATTGGCGCGTTCTGATAGGCAGAAGTCCTCGCTTTCGGAGAATATAAGAGTGCATGGGATCTCCCTCGAGTATAATTGTTAGGGAAATAAAAGTTAACCTCTTTCAACATAGGCGGATTGTGTTATTTACTTGTCATTTTGATTTGTAGTTATTCGGTCCCCGCTAACAGTTATGAAACATTTAAACATATTTTAATTCAATGTCTAATTAGTAATATTTAAAACTCTGCTTCAGATGTTGTTATTATTATTGATGTATTTAAAATATATTAGTCTTGCCAGTTAAATGCAACTATTGAATCTTTATATATTTTCAATCAATTACTTAGATCGAATGACAGGAAATGTGTGTTTTACCATGTCCCAATTTGAAGTTCAATTAAACGATGTCTGGTTTAGGGATACATTTTTAGGGTGTAAGATTAATATTGTAGTGTCTTATATTATTCATTTTTTGAAAATATACATTTTTTACGTAAATTTGGTCCAATATTTAAAATAATCACATTTAACATTTCTGAGAAACGTAATGTTGAATCCGTTACTTTCATTCCGAAACTATAAAGATGAGAAGTCACAAATGTAAACGGGTAATTGTAACGAAATAGAATACATAAAAAAACATGTAAATACGGTGTAAAACATTGATCGAATCCTGTACAACTGACTCAAAATATTGGCTTTTAACGTGTATTCTTAATATTTTCATCGTATTTAGAAATAAACAAAACAAGAATGAAACCAGTTATATTAATTCAGAAACTAAATTGATGGAAAGTCATAAATACAACAAATAACGTAATAGGGTAAAAGTAACTGAACCCATAAAAACACAGGCAAAACACTGTGGGACTGTCATAGAGAAGTCGGATAGTTGTAGAACTTATTCAAAATATTGGCTTTTAAATGTATTTTATCAATATTTTCATTGTAATCAGAAATAAACAAAGACATTGAAATATGTACATATTAAAGTCAAACATAAGATCGCAATTTTAAATTAATTAATTTATAATTTCGCAATTAATGTTGCTAATCCAATAAACGTTTCCAGTCTCATACAGCTAATCTTGTTTTGTAAGCAATACATTTATTTTAAATCTGTTAATCCTCGCGGCTTAAAATTTCCCTTTGCAAAAGGTTACGAACAACAACACTGTTTCGTTGAGTGTAAGCTGCGTATAATTTGCTTCACATTCTTTATATTTAAAATAGCGAAAACACCTTCCTACGTATTATTTGGTTTCTTCGTTTGTTATTTTGATTAAATTATGCTATATTTTTGATTGCTTTTAGCACTGTGGAGACAAACCGATAGAAGTGTCAAACTGCGTTATGTTTATGTACTTAAAGTAAGCTCTATTTTTTTTATTTTTACATTAGTTTTCAAATAGACTTTGTAAAATTATTTTTTTCAAAATGCTAGCTTACATGCACCCGGCGTTGCACGGGGACTTATAAATGGTTAGAGTCTTTCTCCAGCGTCCAGAATTCTTCCATTCAAACCACTTTCTAAACGCGTATGGAACAAACAAAGAAACATTATTTTTTATGATTAAATTGTATGGTTAAAGCACAGAATAATATAATACAAATAGTGCCTTGTGGGCGCGTTTTTCGATCAAAATGTTTTGTTTTTGTACAAAACTGTGTTTCACTATGATTACGAAATAAAAATGGGAACGCAATATTCAATATCAGGCAATTGTAAAAGAGAGAGACCGCGTGCTAAATGGTCTAAAACCAACAAATACCAAGCCGGTATCATATTTCTTTCCCTTCAATTTATTTCTTCTTTATTCTGTGGGTCAAAGGGAGTGGAGAGGGGATAAAAAAAATATATTTCTTATTTTCAAAATGAAACTGAAATTGAAAGCAAACGATCTAAAATTCACTGAACTGGGATTACTGACAGAGGCACAACCAAAATTTGTATTTTTAATTTCTATTGTAAAAAAACCTTCAGATTTTGATAAACAAATAAACAGTTTTCAAATCACAGAGAAAATAATTATTCCGAGAGATTACATCGGCTGGGAATTGAAATGTTTTCCATTACATTTTGCTCGGTTCCTTAATAAGGAAAGGAATTCTTGACTGGATAAATTAGGGGTAGGTATATGATGGGTAGCAGTCGGGCGCCGCGGCCTATTAGAGGATATTGCCAGGGAGAGGTCAATGAAAGGGGTTGAAAGAACAACCCAGCCATTAGACGTGTTAACCCAATGCCGCATCCTTGATTTATAATCCCATTTGTTTTCAAACCGTATTTTAATTGAAAGATATTTCACCCGGCGAGGAAAAAAATAATAAATAATTTTTCGGGCGTGAAAATTTAATCAAAAAGATATGGATTGAAATATGAGAAGTGTTGGTATTTCATTATAATAGCGGAACGTTTTTTACGAAACGAAACTCATTTAATATTGAAATGCGACGTGTAACCATTTAGATAAATCGATTCGTGTTCGAGTATTATTAGCATATCACTTCTCCTTGGGTCTTCTTTCACAGATATTTCATGACCACAATTATCTTTATTTTTATACGTAATTTTTATAAGCGCCAGTATGGGCTTTTATATACATGTGATAATATGTACAATATAATTCAGTGGAAAAGTAATCAAAAATAAAATTTGAATTTAAATTATATAGAACCCATAAAGTATTATGCCTTAATTTTTATTAATACGAAGGTATGTTATTACAGCCTTCTTGTAACTGCATTCCGTGCAGTTGAACACTTATACGAATTCTGTCAAAGTAATGCCAATCTGCATTCAATGCGAGGTGCAAGGAAGTATCTAAATGACTCTTGATGTTATTGTTGTAATTAAAAAAAATTTTTTGATCTAGTAGTGTAAATGTATTTCTAGTGTTAATTTCGCCCTGTAATACTTTCAATACTAGCTGAAGTCCTCGGCATTGCTCGGGTTTTCTCTTTATTTTGATCTTCAAGTTTGCAAAATGTCGTTATAAAATACCAAAATTCTGCTTTAAGGGGTAGGAAAAATGGGTGGTTTTTTAAAATCTCATGAAGACAGGCACCTTTACCAGGGTTAAGTGTGCAAAATTTCATCAATCTGGGAATAAAACTGTAGATTTATAAACAAAACAATGCCGCCCGCTACTTACGCTCTTCTTACGAGTATTTATAAAGAAAAGATTGACGCACAACTTACGGAAGATTACATCACTAAGATTTTTATTTATTACTAGTAACAAATTCAAAATAGTATCTTCAATACACAATACACATCTGCTCTGATTCAAAATGAAGTCCCAGTAACAAGAAAATGAAAAAAAAAAAACCAATAAAACAGTCAAAAGAATAGGTATCTATCTGACGTTGAAAATTAAAATATGAAGTTATCACTACTGAATTTACAATAATAAAATGATTCCGAGCCTTTCTTTCGGTTAATTTAATTCAAACTAGATGACGTGTACCCGGCGTTAATAAACATTTCTAGTAGAGTAATAACTTATCTAATTTTATATATACCTTCCGGAAGTAATTTTCTAAATGACAGTGAAACCCCTATCTAATCCCGTTGCGTAGCTTAGAATAACTAAACACACAAGCAGACATACGCGGATAGCGACTTTATTTTAGTATAATAGAAAAAGGGTAATTAATGGGAGCTTATGAATACTTCAGTAAGGCGTTTTTCGTGAAAATAATAAACAATTTGAAAGGCTTAAAATTTGTGAAGTAAGCTTTAAAATTTGTTTTTTGATGCATTTTAAATTTACATACTTTGAAACAAGTGTAAAAATACATTATTTCCAAATTGACGGAAGATTAAAATGATATATGTCATCACCATCAAAGTAAAGCCGCTGTCCAAAAAGAAAATGACAATCGCACTCACGTTGAGGAAAATAACGGATTGGATAATCCCCAATAGTGTGAGCTCTACAATTAATACTAATTTAAAAGAACTGACTATAATAGATTTGCTTTTGTTTGAGCAAACCTAACGTTACCTTTTACCTAACCTAAACTATAGATTGCAATAGATAAGAAGTGACCTAACCTAACCAAATCTATTTACAGCATTAGACTAGACTTTGTTATCATAATGTATCTTCTAATCTCATTAATGAAATAAGTTAAGAAGAAATATAAATGATTCATTGGAACACAAACCACTTTTATCACATTCGTCAACGTGACTGAAATGGTATAAGCTTTATTTTATTTTTTATTAAATATACAAACGCATTACAATCATTTACAACTGTAGTTATTTCGAGGCTGATTATTTTTTTAACGAAACTACCCAACTCAATTGAGAAATTATTTCTAGTATTTGAATTGGGGAGTGGCGTCATTGTGGTTTATAAGATGTAAAATTTCATCAATTGAAATACATAATAATGATCAAATACTTATAAACCAATATGATAAATTTAAATAACCTTATATAATTAAGAAAAGAACAAATAAAACTTCAAACTTAAATAATGTAATAGTTATTAAACTTAGAAAACATAAGATATAGAAATCAAAATACACTTTTAGGTGAGAAATAATAGAAGGTATGTACAGAGCTGGTTGTAAATTATTAAGACAGAGCTGGCAATATTGTATGAAATTGTCACTTTACAAAATGCAACATGATTTTACATAAACAAAAATTACCCTATTAGAATATCAGATAGGCTAATGAATTCATTGATTTATCTGTTTAAGAAAGACTTTCGACATTTGAAAATCTTTGGTCAATTTCGCAAGAAATAAGTAAAAAAATAGCTGACTTTAGCCACCCGAACACGCCCACAACACACTTCTATCAGCTAATATCTTCGGTGGGATGAAGCTTTAAACAACATCGTAAAATATGAGAAATTTTGTTTTAAATGGGGGAATATAATGGTGTTTTGGGCTGTAAATAACATTATTTATTAGGGATACAATACAAGAATTATCAGAATGCATATTGGAAACAGGAAGCTGCTTGTATTTGGAGGATTTCAATCCTGGCATATGGAACTGACGGCATGTTACTGGGGTATAAAATGATACCTGTTACTGGTGTACAAAATGGAAGTTGTCATATCAGAGGGGTGGGTACCATTAATATTGCCAATTATTCTACCCCTTACTTCGGATGATGAAAATTGTGACTTCACTTAAATTTCCCCAGATATTTTTAATTTTCATAAAAGGAAAACATTACCAAATGAAAAAAATTTTACCTTCGTCTAGAATTTTCCCATTTAATTACGCCATAGATATGACAAGATAACAATTCTGGTTTCTGCCAAATAAGTAATATAATACAAACTTTGCTTAGCACAATGTCATGTCGTGATGGTACTGGCAGTAAACATATTTTATATCAGATTTGTAAATACGGATTTGAAAAACTTGATTCACATGTTTTTATTTATGTCTTTTAAAATTAAACATGATAATAACAAATTATTTAGTATGATAAACGCAGCTGCACCAACACATGTTCCGATATATTCTGAATGTACTAATAGTTTATTAGGAAATGGCCTGCCATCACGTTTTTAACGGGATTATTATAAATCAGCAATGCTCATTTTTATCCTTTTAATTTAAAATATTACAATTCATATAAAAAAATATATAAAAAATAAAATTACGCATTGCCAAATACATATAAATGAAATTTATGAATATTGTGAATCTTGTGAATATTGTGAAGATTGGGATGGTCCGATGATCTTTAGGTAACCAGATTAAATTGTGCCCCCTAAATTATGTATTTAGACTTACGGAATTCAATACTTCGTTTGTGTGAAAGCAAAATGAAAAAAATATGGCATTTCCACTGTTTTTGTTTGTTGAGAAATATACGATATTATTGGCATCTTTGTAATTTTTTAACAGGAGAATACATTTTCTGAAATGATTTAAAGATATACCATTTTCAACTTGCCGCCAGGTTGAACGATATCTAGGTTGGTTTATGTTATTTCCGAGCGCTTGTGACGTCACATTGGTGAACGTTTGCATGGGTAGTCCCGGACCTCGGTTCGGTACTGCTGCAACCGGTAGCAGTCAGTAGCGTTATCTACGTCATAGCCCAATTCTATGTTTACAGTAGTCCCAGAGAGAGGTCGGGCGTGACATCGTCGTTTTAATGTCTTCTGTCTTTTTCGTTTGCATGCAAGACGTGTGAGAAGGAAGATGATAATTGTCGTTGACGTACCTACGCCTTTTTTGCAGGATTATGGGATTGGGATTTGTGGTATATTATTTTTAAAATCAATAAACAGGAATGAATATTTAAAATACTAATTACGATGGTGACTCCATCTGCAATAATACCGACTAGCAGTTAAAAACCCGCTCCGCGGGTTTTTTTCTGCTAGGCCCTGTGGGCGGCTCTTAGTTGGCCTTCGCCCATTTTAAGTGATATTAACGACAGTTACATTTAATAGATAGATATAAGAACATTCACAGATAGAGGGTGAGTATATATATTGTTAAAACACGGAACAGGAAGGAGTTAATTAATAATAACATGCTAAATTTACGCATAATAAGAATGACAGTTGTTTGAATAAATTAAATTTTACGTATTTGTGATGGATTATTTCAAATTAAACACTATTATTGACTACATGTCTACAACTGATATTAACTGTTATCTTAGGTACCTAATATAATTAGCTCATGGGAGACTTGCAGTGCTTAAATATGTGTTACAACCGTCAATGTCTATAAGTTGAATCAATATCGTTTAGTTTGTCACAATTAAAGATAGTTATAACAAAGTTGACTTAAATAATAGATTATTACATATTGATTAATTGTACCCGTGTTTATGAATAAAAGGAGGGTAACTGTGCGATGAGATTAGCAGTCGGTTTAATTAAAAGGTGTTAATTTTACTCCAACTGGTGGTAATTCTTTACCTACAACTGTTACTGTATCTAATAAAGTTTAAAGTTAAATTATATATAAAACATCATCAAGAGAGTAAAAATCTATATAAAAAGGTAGATTATTACAATATAGCGACCCTGAGGTGATATCTCACAAAAGCGGCGCTATGCAAATTGTCCAATAAATAAATAAATATAATGTTTACATTTTATTGTGTATACACCGAAGTCAAAAATTAAATATAGATTGCAATTGGGAAAGAAGAAGTGGAAGGAGGGGGGAGGGATAAGAGTAGGCTGGGTTTATAATAATTAGGAATTACAATATCGTTAGACGGGAAAGACCAGTTGAGTGGGAAAATATTTAAAAGAGAGTTTTTAAAAAAAATCTTGTTAATTATGTCTGCTTTTATATTAACATGTTTCCTAATTTCTAAAATTTCAAAATTATTTATAGTGAAGTATTTTAAGACCTGAAAAAAACAAATAGCATATAACCATAAAACAATATATTCACAAGACAAATAGCATTTAATAATGGTTATTCTAATAAATTGATAGTTGAAATACTAAATAAAAAAAATTAAACATATTCTCTTCAAACGGTCTTTCGATAGAAATAAACAATGGCGTAAAATTCTGTTTGTGGATAAAGATACTTCTAAAATTATATATAAAACAATCCTGGTACTATTCAACTGGCGTTTTACACTAATAACAATGAAGAAATATATTCTTAATAATAAAGATAGAAAAATTCAAACAAAAAAATCAGGAGTTTAAAAACTCAATTGGGATGATTGTAATTTCTTTTACAAAGGTAGAACCAATAGAAACTTTGAAGTCAGAACTAAAGAATATCACAGGGCTCTAAATGTAAATAGTGAATCTGAGTTTGCAAATCATCTTTTGAATAATGATCACACTTTCGATAAAAAATTCAGGTCTTAAAATACTTCACTCAGGATATAAAGCATCGCAAATAAATAATTTTGAAATTTTAGAAATTAGAAAACATGTCAATATCAACACATCAATTGACCAGTGTTCAGTTTAAATTGTGTTTGGTAACCAGATATGAATAGCCAAGTACTACGCAACCCTACCTTTCTCTTCCCCATCTCCTTTCCCATCCCACTACTTCCAGCCGCACTACATAACCAAATTGGAGTTCCCAACCGGAGCATTTGGGACTCTTGTGCCTTATTCACAAGTACTCATTTTTCTCTTGTTTTTTAGTAAGTCATGTTATTTATTAGGTTCAATAAGTATTTAAGGACGTTCTGGAAAAAACATCTTTGTTTCACGTGAGAATTGGATTAAATTAATCTGTTCACATAAATCTTCATCTTTCTTCGTCCATGTGTTCCATCCATCTTTTATCACGGATGCTTTTTCAAACACATGTCGTTCTTCGCCGTCAAATCCCTTCACCTCCGGAGTCTTGCCTCAATCACTCAGGATTACATGTGATGGTTCCCATTGCCTAAATGAAGATTCATTACACACTTCACATCATTCCCACGAGATTGAACCGTTGAACAAAATACATATTATATAAACAAAAAGGAATTTTGATCGATACTTCGAACAATATTTTGACAATCCAAACGATGCTATCTTTTAAACAATGACGCGGGAAGATGTTGTGGAAACGGAGAGATCGGGATACAATTTTAAAAACCAGACATCAAGTGATTTATTAAAATGACGCCACAAAGTGAATCTGCAATTATGAATATGAGTAAAAATATTTAGATTTTTTTTAAATATATTATTCGTGTAGATCAAAAAACACCGATTCAGAATATACTTATATATTTCTATATTTTTACTTTCAGTATTAAAAATTCGTTCTTTAAAAATTATTTAAAGCTTTACTGTTTATACGCTCCATGATTGGTCGAATGAAAAATTATGTCAAATGTGCTCCGTGTTAAGTTAGTAAACACACCTTTAAAATGTGTTAAAAGTGATAAAACAAAAACTGGGTTAAATTGTTACATATGTAACCTAGTTTTTGTTTCATCACTTTTCATAACTTATAACACTTTTTATAGGTGTGTTAAATTGTCATTTTAATTAGTTATCCGGTCAAACAGATTTTTATTAGGTAGTAAAGTATGTTGATTTTAAGATGATTTGTGGTTGTCTTTTTAGTTTTATCGATTGTTTTCACTTACATCGTAGGATCTCCTGGCATTTCAGAAGGTTTTGTTGAATTAAAAGCAGTAAAATTGAAGTTTTTCCATAATATCAGGAGCAGATATTCCAGAAGCATTTGCAGACTATTTTAAATCAACTTATAGTAAGGAAGCTGCGGACTTGAAATCTTTTATACCTGGAAAAAATACGCCAACAAAAGCACAGAATGTTGATATTCAAAATATTACAAACACTGACATCACCGCTGCTGTTAAAAAATTAAAATCCAAAACTTCTTTTGGACCGGATCTTATTCCGTCATTCGTGTTAAAGGGATGCTTTGAGCCCTTATTAACACCTCTCGCGTATATTTATAATCTCTCACTTAACTCCGGAATATTCCCAGACCTGTGGAAAATCTCTAAAGTTACACCGTTACATAAAACTGGTGATAAGGCTTCAGTCTCTAATTATAGACCAGTGGCGATCCTATCCTCTCCAGCCAAGTTGTTTGAACTAATAATTCATAAATGCATTTATACCCAAGTTGAACCCTTTATAATTGACCAGCAACACGGTTTTAGGTCTGGCAGATCTACTGTGTCTAATCTAATGGTTTTTACGGAGTACATATCTCAAGCTCTTGATAGTAACAATCAAGTAGATGTATCATACAATGACTTCGCAAAAGCCTTTGACTCAGTAGATCCGCTTATTCTCCTAAATAAACTCGACCAATTTGGATTTTAAGCGAAACTTCTATGTCTATTTATAAGTTATTTCTCAAATAGACAACAATACGTAACTTATGGTATTTTCCACTCTTCCAACTTCATCACAAACTCTGGAGTTCCACAGGGGTCGAATCTTGGACCCTTACTTTTCTCGCTATTTATCAATGACATTTACCATTGCATAAAATTTTCCAAGTTTCTCTTATTCGCGGATGACATGAAACTATTCCTTTTAATAAAATCTTTGGAAAATTGCTTGCAGCTACAAAGTGATATAAATTCTATCGTCGAATGGAGTCATACCAATAAATTAGGGTTTAATATTAAGAAATGCTCCATTATGTGCTACACCAAGGCAAACAAAACGATTTACTATAACTACAAAATGTCTTATTCATCTCTTCAGCACATTGTTATTTCAAGAGATTTGGGAATCGCATTTGATACGCACTTAACATTTCACGTCCACATAGAAACGATATGCAACAAAGCTTTAAGAATGCTAGGATTTGTGCTAAGCAACTCCAGACATTTTTGCAGCTCGGCCGCGATTCGTGTGCTATACTATAGTTTAGTACGTAGCATTTTGGAAAGTGGTTCTGTAATATGGGGACCAATGGATTTAACTTACTCTCAAATGATAGAGAAAGTACAAAAGAAGTTTCTGAGATATTTATATCTTAGAGACTTCGGATATTATCCCTGGTTATATCCATCAGCCTTTTTGTCCGGCATGCTGGGTATTAATAGCCTCACCGATAGAAGGAAAACTGCTTTGCTGATAACAGCATATAAACTTCTAAATGGTAACGTCTGTATTCCCGATATTATAGAAAAATTTGAGTTTTATGTCCCCGACAATTATACAAGAGCGCGCAGGCACAGAACCTTTGTCGTTCCAAAATGCAGAACCAACTTACCATTAGTAATGCCGCTCGGAAAAATGATTATGTTACTAAATTACCTGTCCCCTGATATAGATATTTTCCAACTTAATATTCACCAGTTCAAAAACGCTATTATTACTTAATAAATTAAAATAAAATGTATGTTTATTATTGGTTATGTATAACTGTAAATGTGCATTTAAAATAAAATAAATAAATAAATAAAAATAAATAAATATAATGCAACTCAAACAACTAGCGCGACTGCTAGTTGCTACTAAAATCACCTATATGCAAATTTAATATTAAAAATGATAAATAATTTTTAATAATGATTAAGTAGGAACTCATTTCTAATTTACGTTACAAAGCAATGACAATAACCACCAGATTGCAATCATTTTGGCGGGCTTAAAAATTCTCAAACTTGAAGAGTTAATTAAATCAAACTTTAAACGAACTTTAAAAAATAAAAAATACCAGTATTTATGTTTGAATGTGGATGTTTATAAAAAAGAGTCTCGTCAGTTTGTTGATAAAAAACAGGTTAGTTAACAGTTTTTTCTTTTTAAATTTATTGTATCTCACTATACATAAATCACGTTTTTTTCTCATAATAATCAACCTCACTAGGGTTCAGCTTGTATCAAGGTGAACAATTTACATTTGAGCGAAACAAACAAAGAGTAATCACAAATATCAAGTAATACTACTATACAATCACAAAATATTTAAAAAAGAAAGAAAAATAGGGATTAGATGTATTACCCGATGGGTAATTTGACAGCACATTGTAAAAATATTTGAAACATAACTGCTTATACATCATTATTCCTAAGAAAAAAACAAGTAGATCATAAAGACAATCTAATCTAAAATCTTATTATTTTACAAAGGATAAGGATGAAAAAATATTACGACAATCATCTGTCAATATAAAAATCTTAACTAACTTAACTAACTTACTAATTAAACCCCATAATAGGTTCCATTTTTCTTAGTAAAGGTTAAATAAAAAATACATAAAAACTTACCCTATCTTTAATGGCCACCAAGTTAACAAACAATTTTAAGATCAAATAAATAACAATCGAAATGCAGTATTTCCTTCTACCCCGACGTGAATAGTTGTATTTTATAGTAATTTTTATTTAGACAATTTAACAAATGAGTTAAAGTTGACCCACCGCACTTATTTCAGAGTCTCTACGCAACCCGGTTTGAAGGCGGTTCGGTGAAAAACAAACATTTAGATACTGCGTAGAAAAGTCCCACAATAGACTGCGCTGCTAACCGTTGCCTTACTTTGCCGAACTTTACTTTACTGCGCGAGGTCTGGTTATTTCAATGTGCGCTCTTTGGCGGTCATCGTGCCAAAAATATGATCAAGTGGTTGGCCTCCTGTTGTTAGAAATGATACCCCGATTATATGTTACGGCAAGTCCATCAATTTGAATTTTTATAGTCTAAACGTAAAGTGAGAAGGTTTGGGTGGTAATTTAGTCGCACTTAGCATACACGGCATAAACAGGGTACTTTTGTTAAGTGTCACATAAAAAATAGGTGCTTTCTAACCTTTACTTTCTCTATTTCTACGACACTATTTATTTTACGATGCCATAGTGCCGTTGTCTCCGGACAATGTGCCTCTTCGATAGTTTTAGATACTCTTAGTATCGCCCTTGTGAAATATCACAATTCTAAATCGGAACGTAGCTTGAAATTGTTTAAGTTATATTTATTTATCAACCAGACAACAATTGCCAGGTACATCTAGTATTCCATGGAATATATTTTTGGGGAATATTTATCAATTAATTAATTTATTAGCAATAGCTAATAAATTAATTAAAAATATATAAATTCCAATTAAATAATGGAACCTCCACGAGGTTGCCTCCTAAACATTTATTTTGTTTTTGGAATAACTATCATATATAATAAATCATTAAAACATACAATTGAAATATTTGATCATTGAAGACAATATAAATTATTATAAGCAATAATTAGTCGCTTGCAATATCAATACAAATTGAAAATATCTCCCGAGTAAAAATAAATGTCGACTAATCATTGCTTATAATAATTTATTATTATGTGTGCTACGCATAAAAATCCTGTCTTACAATCATCAGTTTATCATTTTAAAAAATAAGAAGACAATATAGACTCTCGAACGAAATTTACAAAAATAATCAAGAAAAGAATTGAACCCAAGACAGAACCAAGCTATTTGTAATTTTAGTCCAGTTTTTAGATGAAAAAACGTAAGGTGAACCATTTTTTTAACATTTTTAGATTTGCATTCACTATAGTAAAATTTAAAAAAAACATATCGGAAATACATTCTGACAGTATAAATATAATGGTCAATTATAGCCAGAGGCCTGAGGATTTAAAAGACGACATGGTATAACTAAGGCTAGGATTGTAAGAAATAAGTCATTATCCAATAAAACAAAGTTTGTAAATTTAATAACGACGACATTTCGTTGTTAAAAACTACCCCTTGTTATAATGGGGCTTGGTAATAAATTCAAGAAATGTAGATTTAAATGGAAATAGACCTAAATTTAAATGGAAATGCGAGTAACTTTCCGGGTGAAATTTTCATAATAATCTCCTGCTGGCGATAAACTCGCAGCTTTTATGAAAAGGGGCTAATCGCCATCGGGGAATTTTTAAATAAACTTTTGCGGTAATGTTTATTTGATACGACCCCTAAGTGATCCCAAAGTAGGAGGTTATTTCCACCCCCAAACACCCTTCCACGAGGGAGAGAATAATGCGGTATTCTTGTTCTATACTCGTTCTCTTATATCCACAGGATACGTGCACATGAAGTCAGTCAGGCTTCTAAATTTGGTAGTGTTGTGAGGCGGTAATATTATTATGCTTTGAGATTACTTGGAGCTTCTGAAATTTCACAAGAAACTTAGTCGTGGATGAACTGCAAAGGTAAGATATGCTGTAATTTCTGGTTAAATAAGCTTACTGCTTTTGTGTGTAGGTAATTTTTCAATACAACTATTATTAAGTGGTGAGTTCATGCTCATCATGTAAGCAATGAATCCTTGACTCGCTTGTAAATAACATGTATAAAATATTACTATTTAGTAGTAAATTTACTTCAGGGTTTTAAGGGGACTAAATTCAATGATACAATATTGCATTTCAACTAAAATAAAACTTTTTAGCGGTAGTAGGGTGATGAGAGATTTGTACAGAGTGCGTCAAGTCAAAACAGACACTGCAAAAACGGACAGTGCAGTTTTGAAGGGCTATTAAAAAAACGGCAAAACTTACAGGTTAATTTTATTTTATTTGTTACATCATGCCGCTTTATGGATGAAATTTTGAATATGACATCAAAAAGATAGTGGCCCCCAGCAGCAATACATTGATGAAGGTGATTTCTGAAGTTTACGGCCGCATTTTTGAATATCTCGACGGGTATAGCTTCAATTTCCTCCCGAATTCGATCCTTGGGTTCTTCCAAGATATCAGGCCGATGATTGAAAACATTTGAAAACAGAAAAAAGTCGCAAATTGCAGCCGGAGGCGACGAAAGGACGGACATTTTCAGGAAACGTGCGGACGGTAAAGCCTCGGTGTTGTCTTGACCAAACATATGGAATGTACCGGGCCTTCAAAATCGCACTGTCTATTTTGCCGAACCCTGTACTACGATAGGTAGCCTGCTGCTGACGTTATTCTTGAGCAACGTTTGGAGTCACAACAATGGACTGACTTCTACGCTCGTAAACAGCCTACATCGTGCTATCAGCCTCTCACGATCTTCTCTTTGGTAAAATCGAACAAAAGACTATCAAAAATGTACGTTAGGTATGTACTTAACCCCAAGAGCAATTTTTGTGAGATATTTCTCCCAGGCGTCAAAAACATTTTATTTTGAATATGTTCAAAAAACAGCGAATTTATGTATAATTGAATACAATGTGAAAATATTTCCCGCGCAATCCGCACTTGACAGTTCGCTCAATTGAAATACATTGCAAAGTATGGAGGTTCTAGGTAAAACTTTATTAATATTTTAATTTTCGAAACTGACAATTCGTGGTGGAATTCCATTATAATAAAATAAATATGATAATTTTATATATTTTTTTCGATTATTTTATTTCCACTTTAGTTTCAACTCGTTAAATTTATCTTCAGACTGGTACACAGCAATAGATAATTTATTGTTTTTATCACCAAATATATAGTCGGAAATAACACTTAACTTACAAAATTTCTATCTAAAGTATATCCAAAGCAACGTTGCCTTTGGAAATTAAAACTGCTATGTACGTATTTACCCAAAATATACTCGAAATATTTATACAAAAATTATTATATTCAGAGCTATTTCCTTTCAATATTTGAGTTCACGGCGGTGTGTTAGTATCAGTACTGCATGACATCTACATCAGTTGCATAAAGCTGTGGACAGTTTGATGGATAGCCACTGGTTGAAATGTCATTAATACATTGTTGCTTGCGGCGCTCTGAATCCATCATTCCACATCGCTTTGGCGGGTGTTATTCACTCAAATACCGTAAAATCCAGCGTTTCCCAAACTTATGACCATAAAATCTGTTATCTGAATCGAAAAAAGAGTTCAACGCACAAAATGATAATTAGTCCGTGGAGTCCAATATATGATATTGACAAATTTATTTATGGTATATATCCGTATGGCGTTTTTCAAACATGTGATATGTACATAATATTTTAGTGGAACAGTAAACATGAATTAAAATTATATCGAACCAATGCAGGAAAATAGTGTTATGCTAACCTGAATTATTTTTATTATGGTATGTTTTTATAGCCTTCCTGTAACTATATTCCGTGCAGTCAAACATATATATAATTTCTGCGAAAGTATTGCCAACTGCATGCAATCTAGTTAATGCAAGCGAGTATTTAAAATCTCAGTCCTGATATTGTTGTTGCAATTATAAATTTGCCCTAAATAGTTTTAGTCGGTATGTTGAAGATTTTTAGGCCAAGTAAATCAGGATTGTCTATAATTCCATTAATAATTTAAAAAATAAAATTCAACTCGGAAAGAAGTTTTCTATCTGAGAGATTTGATCATTTTTAATTCCGAGTTACCGAGTTTATAATTATCCTGTATAACCGAATTGTACACACTGCTCACGACTATAAGAAAAAATGGTCTAGAATATTATTTCAAATTAGAAAAAATTAAATGAACTTAGTGACAAAAAGTATCTTCCCTCTTAGCAATTAAAAATCAATAGTGATCACTCTCTATTAAAAAATCCCGAAACTTTTCATATTCCTTTCCAAAAAAACAACTTAACATTCTCCCGACCTGTACAATATTTACTGTAGTGGCATAATTACGAACAAATTTAGCGAAAGCCCCCCAGAACTTTATTTACTAAGTTTTTTGAATCTCTTGAAATCTTCTAAATTTACTTCGCTTGACCCTTACTTAATTGTTTCTTGTTTTTGGTTCTTCTTTTACAAACTTAATGTATTACTCTTAAACGGCATTTTGTACACCGTTATTGGACGGATGTTATTATTTCCTTGTTCTTTCTTTGATTTTTTTAATGTTAACCGTCTGTCTGATATGTACACTGTAAATAAAATTGTGGGGGTTTGATAGTAGGCGGTGAGATATTTATTTGAGAGGGTTGTTTTACCATGTTTTCTTATTCCTGGAGCGCTGCTAAGCACATTTTGGAATGGATGTCTTTCAGATATTATAGCCGAGTAAAAAAGGAGGTTGCCTAAGTAGTCACAAGGTGTAGTGAGCTACTGTGATCATTATTTGTGACTTATTATTTATTTATTGTTAAATAAAATAAAATAGATCAACGATTTGTAACGATAAGTTAAGTGCAGCAAGAATGAGGTATATATTTTTGTTTAAATAAGACGTGAACTTTGTCGCATTAAAGTACTATGAATGTTCAATTTGAGCTTTCATGTTAAAAGCTGGGTAGGAAAAAATCTGTAAATAAAAAACATTTCTCTGATTTGTACTACGCCTATGATACCTAAAATATTCCATTACCGTATACATCAAAAAACTTTAAAAATAATTTTAACTTCTATTTAACAGAAACTCCAGTAAAATCATATTCATCTATCTACAGGTACTATATTTTTTTCTTTATTTAACCACAACTATTTTGTATACAACATTTATAATGCCCACGCAAAGGTTTCGCCTTTGTGGGTTTTTTTTAATACTTTCTTTTATTTTGTTTAATTATATATGTACCTGTATGTATCAAAACATTTTGCCAATAAAAAAAATGTCTTCGGGTAGCAATTACTATTATTTTATCTTCACTTGAAAACACGATAATAGAAAATAAACAATGTGGGCATTCGTGGAAATCTATGAGTATGTCTAAACATGCCAAAACTTTAGAACGGGGATGTTTGGAGTGATGAAATTTATGCACTGCGTCAATTTCAGTAAAGATTAACTTTGAAATGTCGTTTTATCTGTCAAAGCCCATTATATAAGTAATATTATTTGTTTCGTGTTTTTAATAAAATCACTGGCTAAACCGGGAATTAAAGCTAGTCCCAAATTATCAAGACAATTCGTATTGTTGTCAGAAACGTTTTCTTAATTTAATTGTAAAGAGCTACCAGCGGCAAGACGCCGTTTGTTTTCACGCTCTGAACTTAATCTAAAATGTGTTTTAAATAACATCGGAGACAATGATAAGCGGCACGTCCTTGTTCTGGCTTAGCTCCAGAACTTTTGTTTTCTACCAGTCCTGGCACCGAACCAAAGCCTTAAAACACTAAACTAACATTTAGGGCGTATTTTCTAATACGCTGATGATAAATGGCAGCGCCCTCCCACGAATAACTTTATCTCCTCATGAAACTTGTTGTGGGTTTATCAAGCATTTAAAAATTGTGTAATAAAAATGCGGCCAGGCCTCGCCGAGGCGCCAAATTCATAAAAAAGGGAAAAGACTTTTATCACGGAAGACTTTGATAGCTACGGAACTTGCAATGGGACACGAGAGACCGGCTGGAACAAAAGGTTCTCATAAATTGTAAATTAAACGTAGCAGGTGCTGTTAAAAATTAAAACAAAAAAACTCTGTGAAATAACTGCACAGTGTTTCTACTAAGTCTACAAAATTTGAAACATATAACTAATATTCTATAGCCTACTGAAGAGTTTACTAAATCATAATATTGAAAATTAGTAAACCCAAGCGGGAATCTGGTGAAACTATAAGACGTGAGTCAATTTTGCAGCATAACATTTCCAAACTAGTCCAAATTTACAAATTTTAAACTAGGTGAAAAAAATCGGTCTGAGTATTAATATCACTGTTCAAAAGATTTTAAGTAGTGTATAAGCATATACCCGGCCCCCAAAAAATGTTCATTAGTTAAAAACTCATTAGTTGCCGAAAAAACATCGAAATAATGTTTAGGATTCTCCATGTGATGCTGATTCGAATAGCAAACTAGCTGGATCTTCTTAGGGTGTGACACAATTTATACATGCTAAGAAATCTAATGAAAATAATATTTTTTTTTCTTTTTAAACTTCCGATTTAGTTGTCCGGGTTAAATCTTCCCCAAAGGAAAAACTTAACCCTTCCACTCACTTTTCCACAAATGATCATCTAGTCAATCAACATTATGTAAGTGCATTATATAAGTAAAATAAATACAAAACAATACAAGAACAACACGTCAAATCACCAGAGATCAAATGGGAAAATAATTCACCGTCTCCAGATATTTTCATATCAGAGGGTTCGGCTCGGTAGAACTTCTAACAGGGCCTATAAATCCTACTGATCCCTCAACATAAATATTTAAAAAATCTTTTGTTATCCTACATGTATTCAAAATGACCGACTTTTGCATCTTTATATATAATTTTTTTGATAGATCTAATACGCCTAAATTTTTAATTAGAGAGCTAGGTATAATGCCAGTAGCCGAAATAACGAATGGTAATATTTTTATAGTCTGAGAATGCCAAATTCTTTTTATTTCATTTCCTAAATCTGTGTATTTTATTTTATTTATTTATTATTATTACACGCCCTAATGGGCTTTTACACACCACAAAGTTTAATAATAGAGTATCACAGTTATTATAGATTCTACAAAATTAAAACAATACAGGAAACATAATACAACGAAAAAAGAAAAAAATATTAAATGTTACAACAAAAGCATATAATAAAATAAGATACATTAGTATTATTATGCAAAACATGTCGATCACTATCAAGAAATTAAATTGCAGCACGTTTATTGCTACGTAGATAGTTAGTAATAAAGTACATTTTTTAATTGAAATTATTGAAAAAAAGTACAAGTTAATCATATGTTACATTTTTTTCATTATAAACCATTGATATAACAAGAATATTAATAATAACAAACAAAAAACGTACACTCGCAAAGCTGCCACAAGACGGGCTGTCTGCAGGTGCTACCATTTTACTTCGATTTATTCAAATAAAAATATTATCATTTTGTCGGGCAATTTTGTTTAATAATAATAATTTACTTATATAATATACTTATATAAAAATACTTATATACTTATACACTACCAAAAGGCTTTCGATAGTGTCCCGCACTCGTGGCTGATCAAAGTATTAAATATATATAAAATTAACCCCATTATTATTAGCTTTTTGGAAAATATTATGTCCTTTTGGAATACCAATTTACTTATCAATTTAAAAGGTAAGAAAATAGTAATACCGGGCATTTCAATTAAAAGAGGAATTTTTCAAGGAGACTCATTGAGTCCTCTTTGGTTTTGTTTAGCATTGAATCCTCTATCTAAAATGTTAATTAAAAGCAAGTTTGGAATAAAAGTTAAGGGTAATACAAGGGAGAGTAGTACAATTTCGCATTTATTATATATGGATGACATAAAATTATTTTCGAATTCTGAACAAAATTTAGAGAAAATGATCGAGGTAGTTAAAAACTTTTCAGATGATATCAAAATGACTTTTGGTTTAGATAAATGTAGAACGATCCATATAGAGAAAGGCAAAATTGTAGATGGGGACGAGAGTATATTTAGAAATTTCCAAATTACTAGTATGAAAAGGGATGAGGTTTATAAGTATTTAGGATACCCACAATCAAATAGATTAGACCATAGTAGTATTAAAAATGATATTAGGATTAAATTTCACAATAGGATCAGGAAAATTTTAAAATGCAATCTATCTGCTAAAAATTTAGTAAAAGCAATAAATACTTGGGCAATACCTCTATTAACGTACTCATTTGGCATAATTAAATGGTCTGATACAGATTTAGATAACTTAGAAAGATTAATTAGAACTACGCTAACAAAGCTTAATTGCCATCATCCAAATTCAGCTATAGAACGAGTTAATTTACCTAGAAATTTAGGAGGTAGAGGTATAGTCAAAATAACTTCTTTGAAACATAATCAGGTAGAAATGCTAAGAACTTTTTTCCATAGGAAAGCTCATAGCTCAGAAATGCACAAAATAATTTGCAAGGCAGATAGAAATATTACACCTTTAAATTTATACGATGAGAATGCCAACATTTTTATAAATCCCAACCAGGAATTATTAGATTCCTGGTCAAATAAAATTTTACACGCAAAACACTTCAATTATCTCAACCAAACGTATGTTGACAAAATTTCGTCAAACAAATGGTTGAGTATTGGAGAGTTGAGCGCAGAAATAGAAGGATTTATGCTTGCCATTCAGGATAGAGTCATTAATACTAAAAATTATAGAAAGCATATAATCAAAGATACAAATCAAATTGATGATTTGTGTAGGAAATGTTTGGCTTTTCCGGAAACTATAGAACATATTATATCTGGATGTTCTATATTAGCACCGTCCGAGTATACATTTAGGCACAATCAAGTTTTAAAAATAATTCACCAAAATTTGGTAATTAAACATAACTTGATTGACTGCCGTAATATAGTACCATACTATGAATACGAACCAAATTCATTTTTAGAAAACGAATTTTATAAAATATATTATGATAAAACTATACTAACAGACCGAGCGATTAGTCATAATAGACCCGATATAGTTTTACATGACAAAATTAAAAAAATAACTTATATCATTGATGTCGCTATTCCAAATTCCTGTAACATTCAAAAATCTGTTAATGAAAAAATTAGAAAATACACAGATTTAGGAAACGAAATAAAAAGAATTTGGCATTCTCAGACTATAAAAATATTACCATTCGTTATTTCGGCTACTGGCATTATACCTAGCTCTCTCATTAAAAATTTAGGCGTATTAGATCTATCAAAAAATTTATATATAAAGATGCAAAAGTCGGTCATTTTGAATACATGTAGGATAACGAAAGATTTTTTAAATATTTATGTTGAGGGATCAGTAGGATTTATAGGCCCTGTTAGAAGTACTACCGAGCCGAACCCTCTGATATGAAAATATCTGGAGACGGTGAATTTTTTTTTCCCATTTGATCTCTGGTGAGTTGACGTGTTGTTGTTCTTGTATTGTTTTGTATTTATTTTGCTTATATAATGCACTTACATAATGTTGATTGACTAGATGATCATTTGTGGAAAAGTGAGTGGAAGGGTTAAGTTTTTCCTTTGGGGAAGATTTAACCCGGACAACTAAATCGGAAGTTTAAAAATAAATTCTCAATTATCCAGTTAGTAGAGAAATATTCTCGGGTGAAACTTGAATGCTAGTGTATTTACTTATACTTATAAATAATAAATGTGTTAGTTAACAAAAGTAGATCTATCTAGTTACATTTCTAGTAAGTATAATTTAAAATATTGCAAATATTGGACAGTAAATGAATCAGTGAAAACATGCACAAAATAGTAACGGGGACCGGATAAATCATCACAATGATAATTCATCACATCTTTAAAAAGTTATATAAAGTCATGGAAAGTGATGAAACAAAAACTTTATAAATGGGTTAAGTAGGTTACGTTAGGTTAGGTTAGGTTAGGTTAAGAAAAAATAATTTTCATCTTTTCTAATTACTTTATATCACTTTTTAAAAGTGTGTATCATGGAACCGTCAAAGAATTCAATGATGTCTAGACAGTTAAGGATGGGTTGATTCATAGAATTTGAACAATTAATCAAATTTCAACGTTAATATGCGAGTTCTGTAAAAGTTTTTTTCAAGTTCTGTTATTATATCATTATAGGACAGTTACTTCACAGAACTAAAATAATATCAAAACTTAAAAATAACTTTCACACAACCTGAAAATTAACTTTGAAATTTGAAGAATTGTTCAAATTCTCTGAAACAATCCGTCCTAAGACATTGAAACTTCATCCTCAAGTGTGTCTAGGTAAGATAAAACAACGTAAGGGGATGTCTCAGAAATACATGTCAAGTTCAAGTCGTTCAAATACTTGAGTAAAATCAAGGGTCGAAATAACAGAATTTATTAGAGTATGAGATGATGAATGACTATACGAAAACAGATACTATGTGACATTCCTTCTTGCTTATCCTTTCAAGATAACCGCGTGATTTTATTACTAAGTTAGCTACTATTTGTGTTTGTACCACGTTCGTTGGAATTAATAAAGGTGAGGGCATATAAATATTATTAATCTTTAAAGTTAGGTTGGGATAATATCTTGCACTTCCTATAAATTTCTGTTGCCCGTTTTAAGTTTTTAGAGAAAACAAAATGGATTTTGTAACAGTAGTAAGAAATCTGGTTATAACAAAACAAGTTAACTGATAGTGAAGCGTAAAATAAATGAAATGAACCTTTCCAAGTCGGCGCGACAAGTTGAACGGCTTTGATCGAGGATATCGTTGAAAGGTGATACAAGCTACGAGATAAAATAAAGAACTACATTTCCTTTATATAATTTCACTTGGATTCCATCTCGTTTCTTCGGATCCTAATTGAATCTGCGCTCATCTTGTAGATGTAGATGCAAAAAGAAGATCTAACCCCTATAAATATCGCGTGTAAGATCTCGGGGAGTGAATGGTAGAGAGGGGGAGGGTTGAAAGGGTTAAATTTGAATTGTGCTTGTCACGCCAGGGGTAAACTGTTCCTGGGGACCCATTAAAGAGGGGACGAACCATTGTCAAAATCGCATTATTCCGCAGTATAGCAGGCTTCTAACTACGACTTACGTAATACGTATTACGTACTTTTGAATGTAGGATCCATCTACTGCGTAAATTAGTATCAGGGGAATCTTCTAGATTGCACAGTTAATGCTTGAACTTTTCATTTCATTTTATTTCTAGGTTATTTATTTAATAATAACTTGTACCTCAAAATTTCCACTTTTGCTTAAATGGATTACGCCTGAGGTCTGTTTGGTTTAGATGAATCACACAAAATTTAACTAAGTAATGCCATGTAAATGTAGAAAATGTAGGCAGTTTTCTACATTTTCTACATTTACATGGCATTACAAATTTTAACTTAGTAATGCAATGTAAATGTAGAAAACTGCCGCTGTGATTAGTCAAATATTTGTACGTTTTCAAAATTACTCTTCACCTTGTTTTGTTACAAGAGTGCTGTGAAATAAATACATCGTTCTTTGTCATGTTATGTAAAAACATCAATTTATGAGCATATTATAGAGAGTTATTCCCTTATATGTAAGATACTACGATATTAACTCGGTCCTGTCAAAACTTTGGTTGGAGAAGCTGTGCGGAAGGATTTTCCAGGATAATGTGTTATTGCATTGCCCATAGATCAATGGCGGTATTTATTTTATGGTAATAATGATCGATTCATACGCTTGTTCCAAAAAGTATCTGTTATTTCCTAAAGTTATCCAAAAATGCATGTTGACAAAGTTTTCTAAAAACTATATAAAATAAATTTAATTCACTAGAAACTGCGATAAATGAAATGTGAACTTCAAAATAATCAAAATACTTGTCACTGAGATAATTTACTGAAGTGAAATATTGTTAATTTATTAAAAATCTGGTAAAATTATTAGTTTTCCTGCTAAACATGGGACTGTCAGGCGATACTGAATGAAGTCACAAGTTTCATAACAAACTATCAGTAAACCACCAATACATTATGAGGAAGTCAGAACACGTGTTACGTGTCAAATAATAACACTTGTCCGTGATATTAATTCGGATAAGCCGCTTGCTTGGAATACGTGATCAGGGTGTATAGCACGGTCGAACAATAAAGGATTTATCTATAATATTAATAATTTGTCACCGTTCATGAGCACGACTGCAGATCAATATCGTGGAGACAACAGTTCAGGTCGAATAAATTGAGAAAACTTATTGTTTGCTTAAATAGCGAAAATTATAGAAATGGAATTTAATTTTTAAATAAATATGGAAAAAGAAAATATTGTGTGTTTTCGTCGTGTTTATATCATACCCAAGCCGGCCCTGGAAGACAGACATCCTTGAAAGTAAAACAATATAATTAGTTTATTCTAGAAAATATTTGCATTATTGCTACGTTTTCTACTTATTTTTTTCAATTCATAAGTAATTTCGGAGATCTCGAATATTAAATAAGAAGTATAATAACATTATGATTGATCATCCTAAGTTCCGAGGAATAAAGTAAATGCTACTCAGTCATTACTTTTATGAGCACAGAAATAGTAAATATAAATCGAATAATATTATAGAAACGTATTCCTTACCTTGCTGTTTATACAGAAACTTATTTTACGACTAGACGAGAGGCAGTCTTTAAAAGTCGAGAAAAGAACTTTACATTTGCGCCTCGTATTACTTATTGATGACTACACTTTGATTTTAGATTCTCGAATCAGCAAAACATCCACATAATATTTGATAATTTTATCTCTTCAAATTATACGTAATCCGGTTAAAAACGGGATTGCGGGCCTTAACGAATGAATTAATAGATTTCCTGATAGACTTAATAATGTTGGAACACGTGTTCACGAAAAGTCTAATATTTTTGCATTTAGTCATTATGTATTATCAAGGCATGCGCATGAACACGTGTTCCGACATATTAGGAATAAATTAAAAATGTATCAGGAAACGGCCTGCAATCCCGTTTTTAACCGGTTTATCAATATAGTTTGAAGGGATTCGCAATAATTGGTTTATTTTGCTTTTGATACCACACAAGAAACACCGCACATACATTTTACTAGTTGAACGAACGAGAATTATGATGTCGAAGCCCTGCAGTTTGCATGATCTGCTGTACGATTCAATTAAATGCTGGTTAAATGTTAATTTTTTATCCAAAATAACCCTTTGATCTCTTATCTGGGTCAACCGATTAAACATCTTTCCGTTGATTAAATACTGGCTGGTTCGCACTTGTGCATGAGAGGATATTGCATTTCGTTGCACTGAAGCTTAGAAAATTTGCTAGTTTCATTCAATAATTCAAAATTAATGATATTGGCTTAATCATCACTCATTCTTCGTATTTATTGTTTACTGGTTGGTGACCTAAATCACTACCGCTTACTAAAAAAACTTAAAATAAACTGCGTCCCTCTGCAAACAGAGCAATAACAAGTATGATTTGAGATTTTCACGGCCAAAAGCATTATATTGATTTGTTTTTGGGGTTTTATACCGTGTTGCGCTATCTCCTTCTTTAGCCAACGTTTCGGACAGCATTGCAGTGTCATCATCATAATGAGATGTGTAATCACCTGCATCTGATTCATCATCGTGATTACACATCTGCCCTGATGATGGACACTGTAATGCTGTCCAAAACATTGGATAAAGAAGAAGATAGCACAACACGGCAAAGTACTCCAAAACAAATTACTACAAGAGAAATAACAATCTCTCTTAACCCTAGAAGCCTTATCTACGCCTGCGAGGCGTACAAACAATCTTAAATTCTATTTCTCTTTCTAACGGTTGAAGTTAGCGCCTCGTGCTCTTTAACCAATCCAGTGGCCGACGAGAGCTCGCCGATGGTACCTGTATTCCTAAGGTAAGTCCAGCCATTTTGAATTTTTGAGGTATGGTACGCCTGCGAGACGTATGTTTAGGATTTGTGTAACTTTAGCTAAGCGTTTGTAACTAAGATTATGTGTTTTTACTTTCGTTAATTTTTTGTCCATTTTATGTTTATTTTGGCATTGTTTCAGATACCAACATCTCATTGTCTAATGTATTGAATAGTAACGATATTTTGAAAATCTAAGACCAAGAAGATAGTATTTCTCTGGGCGAATCAGCTCCTGAAGACGAGGACAGCCAGTTTGGATGACATTCAAAGTGAAATAAGAATAAATATGTAACTTAAGAGGCTTTCTCTTTATAAGAATCTGCTCCCACTAAAGAAGCCAACTCGAAATTGCAGAAACTGACCTAGCATCTGATTCTGCTCATGCTTTGCAATCTGCCAACTCAGGGAAAATTCATCGTGTTCCTGTAAATACTCTTCGCGGTAAGAATGGACGCGGGATGTTTGGTCAACTAATAAGGGTCAATCACCTCACAGAACTTCAACTATGAGTATAGTCCACACCTCTCGAGGACCAGCTCAAATTATAAATTTAATGTAGCAGGCACTATTCGATAAAATAAGCGGGAAATCCACGAATAATTGAGGAACTCGAGATCTCGAACTGTTGGCAGTTCTACGTTTTGTTTTGATGGCCCTCTAACACTTCTATCGTACAAGCCAAAACCTGAAAAGGTGGTTTACCTTTAATCTTCTTGTGATGAAAATGCAATAATTAATAATTCAAGTGGAAAACCAGACATGATTCATTTCTACAACCAAACAAAAGGAGGAGTAGACTCATTTGATCAAATGTGCTCCTCAATGTCGTGCAGCCGCTAAACTAATAGATGGTCAATGGTTGTATTCTATAGCATCTAGAACATAGCTATTATCAATTTTGCTGTAATGTATGGCTACAAAATGATCAAATAAACCCTCAAAAAAAAGAAAAATTAAGCAACTCAGCACAGAATTGGTCAAGCTTTGGATGGAGATGAGACTTGAAGCTCCGACTTAAAAATATAAGCCGAATTCTCGAAAAACCTACTGATTCAGGTAATAAGCTTCGGGTAGGAGAACCAAAGCCCAAAAACGTAAATAATGCGCTGTTTGCTGCTAAAAAAAGCGAATGTGAAAATTAGTGTGCCGTAAGTGCAAAAAGTTAGTATGTTCTAAGCACAAAGATGATGTCGGTCTAAAATTATAGCTAGTAATTAAAAGCATGATTACGTTTAATGTTTGCCTTAAGAATAAGTAATTAATGTTAAAAAAATATTAGATTATTTCAAAAAAACATATGTTAAAGTTGATTTTTAAGAAGATGATTTTTTTGTATGTATATAAGCATAATGTTTTGATTCGTTTTAATAAATACCTATGATGGTAGTTTCATTTATAAAACTGTGTTTTATTATTAGTTTATATACCAACCTTAACTTTCTATCAAATAATAGGGCACAAGTACTTATCTTTTGGCCTACAGGCTATTATTTACATGTGTACGCCTCTGAGACGTATGTTAAGGCTTTATGTACCTATAAAATAGATTAGGCTTCTAGGGTTAAGGTCGGTGTGTTGGTTATCCTATTAGACTATGGTGTTATTAGTTAAAGCACTTCAAATATACATTAGAAACTCAATGAAATTACCCGAAAATAAGTCAAATCAACTGAAATGTACTTAATAAAATGTGTGCTCATATATAAGTAGACAATATAATAAATATACCGGAAACTAAACTACCTCAAAGGCTTCTTCTCGAGATAAAGACTCATAAGATCGCTTTTATTTGCCGTCTTTATTCTCCGCACTGAAACAAATTGTTTGCCAGGAAACAGAAAAAATAATCATATTGAAAGAAAGCCTTCTTCCCCCGTCAGGTAGTGGAAATGGTTTCAGTGTTCATGACATTTATTCGGAAATAAACTCTTTTCTGAAACAGCCTCAACGTGAACAAGACGGCAGGAAAATTGATGAGTCAAGCCATAAAGGGAGAGGGAGTACTTACCTGGCCATTCCGCGCAGCCAGGGTTGCCGAAAGCAAACACTATTCAAAATACCTTCATTTAATTAGATATGATACGATATTTTCACAGCAAACAATAGTACATTTCCCCTGATGATGGGCACTATCGCGAAGTCTAAAAAGTTGGCAAATAAAAGGGAAACCCAACATGGGATAGTAACATATTAATAACGATTACAGAACATTTAAATAGTTACATGAATATTTTTTATGACCAATTTTTCTGGGTTTCGAAAAACCTACAACTATAAAATTATTCCTACTGCCACATTTATGAAAGAAAAATGTTGCTTGTGCAATAATGGAGGAATTAGCATGCGATGGATTGAACCCACTACATATCGGTAAAAAAACAAGTGGTTCGACCCACTCGTTTTGACGTTTGGTGTATGTAAGTATATACCTTCAATGAGACTAAAGAATAAGAACGTCAATCAATGTATGTACTTTCGACGGCGGTTGCGAACGGCTTGGATTGGAGAATCGATACCCTAAATCAAACATGATAGTATGGTAGCTGAAAATTGTAAAGTTTAAAAATCTTTAAAATAAAAAAAATAAAAAAAAAACATAAATAATAACATATTTTCACCATGCTCTAGGGTGGTACACACTCTCAGTATCGCCCCGGTATAATTTCACAAGTAAAAATATAAACTTAAATTTACATATTATAGCTTTATTATAAGCAATAATTAGTCACTTGTAATATCAATACAAATTGAAAATATCTCCCGAGTAAAAATAAATGCCGCTGACGGGAATCGAACCCGCGCCTTTTGATGTCCGGCCAGACGCTCTGGACCACTGAGCCACGTCGGCTTAGTTCCAACAAGCCAAATAATTCAATATGTACTAGTACTTCATCAACTAAAGTGCTAAATTTCCCACTAGACGGCGTCGAGACATATTTTATCTACATTTGTTGGTGAAATATTTTGACATGTCAAATATATAATATATTTTTTTGATGATAAACTAATGTTTATAAGACAAGGTTTTTATGCCTTGCAAAAAGGATAATAAATTATTATGAGCAATAATTAGTCGCCTGTAATATCAATACAAATTGAAAATATCTCATGAGTAAAAAAAAATGCCGCAGACGGGAATTGAACCCGCGGGTTAGTTATTGCTTATAATAATTTATCATTCTTTGTGCTATGCATAAAAACCTTGTTTTATAAAAGCTTATCATTAAAGAAATACTGACATAGATTTATTCGTATTTAGCGATCAAATCTGATTACTACTTAACGGACTTCTCTTTTCCATTTCCTTTGGCATACATGTGTTACAGTCCCAGATGCATGAGGCGATGCCATACGTAGTAATGAAAAATTATTTGTTTTTGGTTTGAAAATTTGGTCGCCTAGAAATGTTTCAGATGCTTGAATTAAATACTGCGAGTAGAATATATCTTGGCCTTTGAAATAATCGACTATTTTTTAGATAAGTTTTTTTATAAGCCCAGAAAAAAATAATGTTTAAGGCCTATTAAAACTGCTTTAAAGTTCAAAATCTCCTACTTACAAACCCATTTTCGGTTATGATTTTTTCGTATAATGTGGTAAATTAAGTTATTTATAAAATGATCGAAAAAAAAATATTTATGCCTGAACATTCACAAAATAGAATAAAAGGCACTTTTTGGCCATGTTTTTTTCTTGCATAAATCAAAACAGGCGGATGGTGTTAAGCGGAAATTTAAACCTTATCGCCATTTACGTAAGGGTTGTTATTGATAGCGGCTTAATTTAAAATATTACACGGCGTAGTGCATCGCCTTAAGTAAACTTCGCTATTTTAAATACTCTGATGACTATGTGTATTTAATATGCTAAATGCGGTAAAACAACCCATAAATGAGGTGTAACAAAGAGTATCAACAACAGTCGGGGCCATTTTTCGTTGCTCGATGGCACTGACTTGATCACGTGACACTCTAAATTCTGTCGCGCGCCAAACCTGTACTGTATACTTCTACCAATCTTGGCCATAATAATAATGATGTAATATTAAAGAGCGCATAATTTATTATCTCCCGAAAAGTAGGCACTTATAAAGAATGTAATCGCATTACTCGAGTACGTGCTTCTGAAAATATGAATATTATAAAGTACATTATCATTATCGCGTACGAGAAATTATTATAAACAGAACACTGACAATATACGTAGACATGAACATTTGCGACATTTAGCCACTTGTGATATATCAAGACTTATGGAATGCTGCATGCTACGACGGGAAAGCAACATAAGAAATTTGAGAACTCTCAAAATGAAATGTAGAGAAAACTCTTTCACAAAGCACTTTCGCAGACAAAAGAGCAAAATGTTGGTTTTCATTTGTTTTCATTTTTTTTAATTTCCTTTTAGAAATATGAAACAAAAGAGAATATTTAGATTTTTTGTTCTTGTTATTATTGCACACACATGAGGCCTTGAGGAAAATAATTTCCCTCCATCGCCTAAATCATCTTTTTGGAATGATGTGTGGAGGGGTTTTTTTCAAACTGCTAATATACATGTATGATATATTCAAAACCTTTTCGTCCCGCATCAAAGCAAAAATAATTAGTGGCGAAAGAAAGTGAAATTTTGTATTCCTTTGTCATTTTTATAACATGATTAGTATATATTGTACCTATTGACATGTATTACATGTACTGATGTACATTATATTTCTGCATTATGTCAAATTTGACTTGTGTTATGTTTGTAAAAAGTCCACGGGCGTTCAATAATTAAGTTAATTTTATTTTTCTTATCTTCAAATATAAAAATTCAGCCTCATATGTTTACTCTCGCAAAACACGAAAAGTAGTATACCGACATCAAGATATAGAGTTTGTTCTTATTAGTACCAGGAGTTGATAGATAATGTTTTTAATGGTATAAGAAGTCGTGGACGCTAGAGAAAGTCTTAATGCATTATCTCTGCACTAAAATAAGATACGGAGTCTAATTGAAGTTGACGTAATGTAATTTTTTAATAGCAACATGGTGGTATTCAGTAGTAAATTATGAAAGTAGCTGGAGACGCCTAAGAAAGACTTTAGCAATAGTGAAGCCTTGCGAGATCCGCTAGTAAATAAGGTTTATGATTTATGTTCTGCTTCTAAGAGAATCCAAATCATGTGTGTCAAATTATCGACCTGTAATGCGTCTTTCCTCGGCGTACTTATGAGGTTTATAGTATCTTCATTGAGTAACGATTCATAAAATAAGGCGAAATTGGTCTCGACACAAAAAAATACTTGTTATCTTACCGAGAGATTCTCTGACAACCCTACACAAACAAGTTTCGAGATAAAACCTTATACGGTATCGTTTGCTTTCTGTTATATTACTTCTGTGTATCGATTGAACGATGACACCCCTACCCTAAATCCTTTGGTGGGAATTTACGTGACAGTTTGATCTTAAGTGTAGAAATATATTTTTAAATTATAAATATAACATAACTGTGAGGAATTTAGGCCACTTCAGTAAAGAAGAACTCACTCCGATTTTAAATATTCGTCTAAGTTTATTTAAAATGGAACGATTTACATGAAGATTTGCACTTATTAATCGCAACCCTGATAAAGGACGGCTTGGCCTCCCTGCTGATTCTGAAAATAACTGAGTTTTTTCGCGTACAAAAATAGAAAAAGTGATTTTTAACTAAGCTACTTATATTTATAAAAAGATAGATTTAACCAACACAATTAAAAAAGCATCGACAGAATTCAGTGTTAACAGTTAACCACTGAAGTGGAATCCTACCTTCAATAGAGAAACTGAAATATCATAATATAATCAGCGAAACATAAGTAAGACAGAAGGGTTCAGTCAAGTTTCAAACCTAATATCTTAAGATTTACAATACAGAGGGCAATAGTAGTCACTTTTTAAACATAGTTGCTTTATGACAATAACTAATATGGACACGATTTGCATGGCATATTTCAAAAGAGGTAGTCTATAGCTAAGTAGGATGGGTGCTTGGTCTAGGAGTCTGACGGACCTAATTCCATACTCACAGCCGATAGTGACTTATTCATTTCTGATAATTTATACATTTACTAGCGCTGATCCGTGAAAAATCACGGAAGGTTGAGTTCTACATTACTGGAAAACTTAAAATGTAAAAAATATTGTACCAAATAAAATAAAAAAAATAAATAAAAAAAATAAAAAAAGGCTGTCTGTGACAGGACAGCATCTGCCCGAGCAAACTAGTATTACATATATCTGTACAGTTTAATTTCATGTTATTTATCTTTTAACTTTTAATCTGTGTTTTTTTTATCAACTCTTCTTCATGTTATTCTATTACCATTTTTTTAGTAAATAAGAATAATATTTTCATACAACCATGTAAACGTGTTATTTATTTATAAAATATGTATAACTGTTTGTTCCCTAATAAACTAAGTTCTCCACCATTGCACAAACAGTATTTTCCGCTAATTTTGATGGAAGTACGAGGAACTCTTGCCAAGTTTATCCGTAACCTGGGGATGTTTGTCTTTCGACTGGGGATGCTAAAGGCTATTATTTGTCTAATGATGGTTGACTTCACGGTGAAACGAAGTTTCAGAGAACCCTGCAGAGTCTCTACCCAAAACCTGATATCGAGTTCACTTCGTTACGGAGGCGATTGAAATTTACAAGCACCTATTAACATTTAAAGGGACAGCTAGTTAACACTCAACACTTCCTAGTACAAGGCATTGAAGGGTTTTTCCCAGAAGGGCCAAGTTAAACAAGCCATCACGAACACACAGATACGCGTAATACTTTCTACTTTAACCACTCCACGGTTTCAGGATGAAATATTACCAAAGCGTGAATTTAAACTACGCACCATCTCCTTAATTAAGCATTTTTTTAAAATAACAATCATTTGGAAATTTCAGTGTAGTTACAAGTACAAAAGAGCCATTTCCCAAATTGAAAAAAAAGAGTTATTGTTCTTATGTTTATGATGGTTTTTTATACGTTCTCCATACAATAGGATTCCGACATATTATTTGATACATGCAGTAATTTCGGTAGAAAATTGAATGTTGTCATTCTATAAACTTCCTTTTTGCATTATGTGCTTTCTGATTTTTCAATTTGGCTAAATTTTCGAATTAATTTATTTTTCTTCCATTCTCAAAAATTAATAAAATATATTATTTATATAAATATTTGTTAATAATTCTCTAACTGATGTTTTTATTGTCATGTTTATTATCACTCTCAATATCTGTGTTTTTTCAAAAAAAAATAGCTAGGGTAAGAATTTCAAATAAATTAATAACTAAATTACTGACTGATCTGTATTAGTGACATCATTTTAAAAGACATTTGATTTGTTCGCAGTTCTGCAGAAAGGTGCATTCTACCCAGAACGCACTTTAAAGCACATATTATCTGTTATAAGTGATCAGTTGAATACACATGTGAAAAAAATAATAGATCATCATCAAGTCAAGACTCCCAACCAAGGCATGCAAGTGATGATGATGAAAAACTTTTTTTACAGTGATTAATAAGATGTTTTTAGCAATCACTGCTATTTTCTCTTGAAACATCCGTGAAAAGTCTGTTTTAAGTGGATTCATTATAAGTAACATAATTTGCAATAAACTGGAAGAACCAGCTTGAAAAATAATTCATTTATATCAATTTTGGCATGTAATAAGTAGAACTACAGTTTCAAATATGATTTGAGATTTTCACGGCCAAAAGTATTTTTGTTATTTATTTTTGGTTATTATTATTATTTTTTTTTATTTTGTTATTTACTTATGTGCACAATGTGACAGACAGAATTGCCAGGCTATTGAGGAAGGAAAATATCAAGACTGTCTTCGGAACAACAACAAAGATACAGGACTTACTGAGGTCTGCAAAGACTAAGTTTCCTCTGGAAACAGATGGAGTGTATAAACTCAGCTGTTCCGGATGTGACAAAGTCTATATAGGCCAGACAGAGACTATCTCCAAAAGGATTTCAGAACACTTCAGAGCTTGTAAACTCGGCCACCCTGACAAATCGGCAATTGCCGAGCATTTGATTGACACCGGGCATTACTTTGGATTTGTTCCTGAAATCCTGGGGAGACCCAAAACTTATAGAGCACGGCTGATTACGGAAGCCATTGAAATTCATAAAAATCCCGTAAACATTAATAGAGACGATGGAGCTAAGCTCAATAGTTCTTGGTATCCGGTAATTGACGGCTACACCAGAGCTAAACGAAGAAAAACTACTTTAAATAAAAAATAAAATGATACGTTAATGTTAGCTCAGAAGGTTGGAGCTGGCAACACGGTATCACAACCTCATACTTAAGCTCACACCTCAAATAACACATCTGCCCTGATGATGGACACTGCAATGCTGTCCGAAACGTTGGCTAAAGAAGGAGTTAGCGCAACACGGCATAACATCCCAAAAATAAATAACAAAAATACTTTTGGCCGTGAAAATCTCAAATCATATTTGACAAACCTCTATGGGGAGGAAGTACACACACTGGTACGACGATTGGAGAATCTGAGAAAGAGAAGGAACCATTTATTGGGCAGCCTTGCTTTTCTTAAGAGGTGTAAAGAAGAATCGATTGTACCAGTACACATCCAAATAAAAAGACACATCACATCCCGGAAAGCAGATAGAGTATTCCAAAGAGCGGAGGCTGCACTATTAAGGGAGAGGATCCACAATGTGCGAGGCGAGCTGGATGGAGTATCTCGGGACCTTTTCGCTCTACATCTGCACCTAAGTGCAACCCTTACCGAAGAAGACTGGAGAAAAGTTGACAACATGACTTACCAACAAGCAGTAAGATCTAAGCAGTCAACAGATGCGAGACAGAAACAAAAATTTGAAAGGCTCAACCGAGACAAAAAAGGTGATCGAAAACAACTCGATCAAAAAAAAGTTGTCATCAACATTTCGAACCTTGCGTTGAGCCCAGACGCAACTTCTGTGCTGGCAAAGGGGATGAATTTTGCAGTGGCCCCCAAAAAGATACCTGTGGAATCCATCGTATGTGGTGTACAGAATGCACTACATACAATGATGAAAGTAAACAAAATGTCAGAGGTGCAAGCAGAGGACATTCGGCAAGAGACTTGCCATATTTTGAAAAGGGCTGAAATACCCCGCCCCAATATCACGAAAGGAGAGTTTGCGGCCCTAAAAGAATTACGCGCCAATGAGGAAATCTTGGTTCTGCCAGCCGACAAAGGTAATGCCACTGTCGTGATTAATACGGCAGACTACACAAAGAAGATGGAAGACCTTTTGTGCGATTCAGGCACCTATAAGAAGATTAAAAACAACCCCACCAACAAGATTGACATAAAGACAAGGGAACTAGTGAAAGCTTCTAGCATCAGGAAAGAGGATTGGTCTAAGCTTTTTGTAAAAGCCTCTAGAACTCCTGCCCTATACGGTCTCCCAAAAATACATAAAAAGGAAATCCCAATGAGACCGATTGTCAGCACTATTGGTGCTCCTACATACAAACTTTCCCAATACCTCTCGAGATTACTGCAGATACAAACTGGAAAAACCGAATCGTGGATTAAGGATTCAACAGATCTGATTAGTAAGCTTTAGAAAGTTAAGACTGAGGAAGGAGATATTCTGGTCAGCTTTGACGTCGTGTCACTTTTCACAAATGTGCCTCTAGAAGACTCCATGACAATGCTCAGGGAGATATATGAGGAAGACATTTGCAAACTTTTTGAACACTGCCTCAAAACGGGATACTTTGCGTTTCAGGGTGAACTATTTGAGCAATTGGAGGGAGTTGCGATGGGCAGTCCGTTATCGCCAGTACTAGCCAACTTTTTTTATGGAGAAGTTTGAAGAAGTGGCACTCGACACAGCTTTGGCTGTCCCTAAAGTGTGGTGGCGCTACGTCGACGATGTCTTCGCTATTTGGCCTCATGGAACGGAGAAGCTAAACGAATTCCTGGACCATTTTAATTCTCTCCACAGCAAAATTAAATTCACAATGGAACTGGAAAACGAAGATAAAATCCTGCCTTTTCTGGATGTGGAGGTGATGCGTAAACACGATGGTAGCCTAGGGCATACTGTATATAGGAAACCAACCCATACGAATCGGTACTTACACGCTGATTCGCACCACCACCCAGCGCAGAAGAGAGGACTTATCCATACATTGGTGACCCGAGCGACCAGAATATGTGAAGAACATAAAATCGGAGCGGAACTTACGAAGCTGACCGATGCACTGGAGCGTAACGGTTACCCAGAAAGCCAGACAAGGTAAATCATAAGAGCCAAATCTGCACCAAACGAGGACAGAATTGAAAAAGAGTCGAAAGGCTGTGCCTTCCTGCCTTATGTGCACAATGTGACAGACAGAATTGCCAGGCTATTGAGGAAGGAAAATATCAAGACTGTCTTCGGAACAACAACAAAGATACAGGACTTACTGAGGTCTGCAAAGACTAAGTTTCCTCTGGAAACAGATGGAGTGTATAAACTCAGCTGTTCCGGATGTGACAAAGTCTATATAGGCCAGACAGAGCGGACTATCTCCAAAAGGATTTCAGAACACTTCAGAGCTTGTGAACTCGGCCACCCTGACAAATCGGCAATTGCCGAGCATTTGATTGACACCGGGCATTACTTTGGATTTGTTCCTGAAATCCTGGGGAGACCCAAAACTTATATAGAGCACGGCTGATTACGGAAGCCATTGAAATTCATAAAAATCCCGTAAACATTAATAGAGACGATAGAGCTAAGCTCAATAGTTCTTGGTATCCGGTAATTGACGGCTACACCAGAGCTAAACGAAGAAAAACCACTTTAAATAAAAAATAAAATGATACGTTAATGTTAGCTCAGAAGGTTGGAGCTGGCAACACGGTATCACAACCTCATACTTAAGCTCACATTTTAACACAACCTCAAATAACACATCTGCCCTGATGATGGACACTGCAATGCTGTCCGAAACGTTGGCTAAAGTAGGAGTTAGCGCAACACGGCATAACATCCCAAAAATAAATAACAAAAAAAAGAACTACAGTTTGTTTGGTTATGTAGACACCTAGACTCCTTCAGAGGAAACAAACTTACCAACATGCCTTCCAGTGTTATGTTTGGAGTAACTCTAGGGCGAGTTGTTTCGGAAAAGCTGAACAATTATTCAGATTCCCGAGTTCTATTCAAATGTAATAAAATCTTCACGTCGATTTTATTCAAATACAAATTGGGTTGTTTCAACTCCGAAAAAGCTTCCGTTATATTTGAATAATCCGTTCCAGTGTTCCCCGCCGAATCGGGCAATTATTGCAGAGAATAATTTTTTTGCGAGACAGGAATTATTTTTACGCTGGCAACACCTCGTATTTTTATCAAGCTGTCAAAACTTTTTCCCGCCGTCGCGTTGTTAGACTGCCTGTATTTTGTGATTGTTTATTGTCTCAAATGTTGAAAACTTAAAATGGATCCAAACTTACTGTAAGTATTGTAAATTATACCCTTTTTCCATAATAAATATGAACTTTATGAATAAATAATACACATGTTTGTAACCGTATAGGTACGTGAGGCATTTTGTTTTCCTAAATCCCAATGTAAAGCTTGATAATATTATGTAGAGTTTCGTCTTCTAAACAACATAAACGATCATAATGAAAACATTTGCGATACCTCTATATAATTATCGCTTGTAATATTACCCGGTGTTTCTGTGCAATGAGACAGGTATCAGCAATTACAGGAGATCAGCAATTCCTTGTACGATCTTGTTACTTATAAATATATATTTTTTTTATTATTTTAATATACATCATATGGGTTACATTAATACATACATATTTTGCAAAATATAATATTAAGGTTCATATATGGTCATGTATACCTTATCAGAAAAGATAAATGTATAAATAAATTAATGTGTTTTCAGGAAACAATGCAATGTTGGTGAGGAAGTATAGCCATATTCTCACCAATAAAAAGACCGACACAGTTATCTTCAAACAACGAGAGGCGACATGGCTTACTCTTATATCCGATTTCAATGGCGATGGATTCTGTCAAACAGCTCCGAGCTCGGTTTGAAAATATGAAGCGTCGGGCAAGGCAGGTTGGAATATATTTCTTAATTGGTATTAATCTTAACGCCATAATGCTGTTAAATGAACTGTTATATTTAGTAATTCGTTGCCCTGATGCTTTGTTTAATTCATGCAGGTATATATGTTTATTAATTGACTTTTAATAATGCTTCAAGGACGGTAGCAGAGAAATTCAGGAGAGGACTAGCGGTGGACACAAATTTTATGCGGAGCATAGTGGCTACTTCGATTGACGGACTCCCTAGCGTGTTTGACGATGACATCAGCACTTTGGTGCTGCAGGAGCTAGCTGGTGGTGGAAGAAGGTGGGAGTTTGGTTAGCGCCATAGCTGAGGTTTATTATGGTGTTGACTGCAGTTTACTAACTATTACTACAATGTTTCCTAGTTTTATATTAGTTCTTCATTTAAGATAATCTGGTTAATTAATGCATTTTCACATTTTTTTAAGCTTCCAACTCCTACCCCTTTGACAGCAGCGCCCCAGAACCAACGATCTAAAAACCTATTTCCTCTCCTTTTAAATCTAAGCGAATTTGTCGAATGATTTTACATAAGATGTTAGTAGAGTAAAGTAAAGCAATTATTTTACATTATCGTTGCTTTATTTAAGAAATTAATCTGATTAATTAATGTATTCTTATGTTGTTAATGCATCCAAATCCAACCGTTTTGATAGCAGCGCCCCAGAAACCTCAATCCTAAGGGCAATTTCATCTCCTTTAAATGTAAACGAATTTGTTGACTGACTTAATACAAGTTTTCAAACAAACTATTAGTAGATTTTAGTACAAAATATTTGTATTTCACTATCGTTGCTTTATTTAAGATAATAATCTGATTAGTTAATGTATTCTCATGTTGTTGAAGCATCCAAATCCAACCCTTTTGACAGAAGCGCCCCCTATTATACATACCGATTTCCGGTTTAAAAAAAAATTGGATTATTGAGACAAGAACGAGTAATATCGGAGTCATGCTAAAACTAAACTGAGATGAAAGCAGTTTATTCCCCTCTGTTCACTATCTACTGGGTGAATTCTTTAATGTACTAATATTAATTTTAATAATTTTTCTCTTTTTTATGTACACAATTCTTATGAAGTATTTTCTGGCTTCACAATTACCTACATTATATTACATGATAATACTAACAAATGTACATTGTGTACTTACGACGGGGTACTCCAGTAAGACCGCATTTTTCTTTTCTTTCCTTTTAAAACTGTAAATTTAAAAAAATGCATTTTATGCAATATTATGCACGGCATGTCCAGGTTTTTATATTATGCATATTTTTAATGCTGTGTGACCTTTACTTTATGGGCCGTATAATCTTTTGTGTTCTTTCTAATGTTTTTCAATTATTGTCAATTATTGTTAGAAAAAGATGAATGAATGCATTCGCACACAATTAACTAGTCCATTATACTATGTTCTTAAATGTTTCTTTCCCATTGTATAAGTATGTATTTTTGCTGTAAATTATTCTTTCTTCCGAGAGAGTATTCTGGTATAATTTTACTTTTTTCAGGGCATTAATAAAAAATAAATAATCACAATCGCTAATCAAGTCGCTACAGCGACCTTGATGTGATTTACTATGTAATACATTTCTAGAATGATCTATGTTATTACTAACTATATATGGAGATAATATACAGTACCATAGTTACCTGGTAGATAAGTATGGTACTGTAGACGGTATGGTACGGTACACTTAAGATTAATACTTAATTAACATTAACTAATTGTTAATACAGGATTTAGAACATAATTGGAAAATACCATAAATATTATTTTAAACCTTTATTTTCTTATTTTTTACTGAATTTATATTAACAAATTATTATAATCAGTAAATATTAGTCTGAAACACCCATACATATTTAAAAATAAATAAACTCTGAGAAAAAATAAATGCCGCTGATGGAAATTGAACCCGCAACCTTCCGATTTATTCATTTTTTTCAATTTCTACAGTGTAGGTAGGTGCCTTACTTATTTTCTCTTTTATTTTAATTTGTTATATTATTTTGATATATTTTGTTTCTCACTTATGTAAAATACAAATAAAAGAATATACTACATCTTGGTACTCTATTTATTTTATGAAATTTTGTAGGAGTATGCAGTTACACTTAAGCTATTCACATTCAATAACGATCCAATGCATATTACATAATATATGTATACGTGAGATAGTTGTTCAAAACATTTCTAATAGTAGGTATGTATTCTCTATTAATAAACAAAGTAATTTACTAAGTTTATAAACATTAAAGTATAAAATAAATAGAAGATTTATCATTACATTAATTATTTAGTACATGTTAACTATCTATCTCTGAATATATGTAAATGGTCGTTTGTTGAAAATCTCTGAAAGTTCTTCATTGATTGCTTTGAAATTTAGACACAATGTTGCATTCAAATATGCGTGTGTTTTTATATACCTACATTATTTAGATGACACCTGTTACAGGTAAAACAGACTGAGCCACAGCAACACGTGGCGGGGTACAGCTATTTTTGAATAAAGACATTATTGTTTTGAAATTCAAAAGAATTTTATTATCTTCGCTCATGTACCAAGAGATTGTACACATGTGTTCGAGTCTCCAGGCGGAAGATGTTACAGAAAGTGTTGCCCCATGGGTTGGTAAAGAATCAATATAAACCGAGTTCTGCACAGAGAAGTAAAGTAAGAAAACAGTTTATAAGGCGGTCTACTGTGGAACCTCTCTTGCAATGCAGGGTTTTACAGCACTCGGCTTATGTGGATTCCTTACCGACACGTGGGACGACAGGCTTAATGGTACAGAAGGAGGTAAGATACGGCTTTTTGTGCTGGGTAGTATTTTACTATTTATTAGTCCATCAATCTGGCAAAATATGAGTTAATGAGGGTTTGACGAACGTGGTCATCTCCCCTGTTAAAGATTGGTGCTTGCACCAGTACATCGTTAACCTCGTCCAAGGGGTCTATGAATACAGGTGGTTGATCTTGTTACAATGATCCCTTGTACCTACCTGCATTTTAATTTATGAAGAAAGGACTGGAAGCCATCTTTTAACAACTCCAAAAGTTCTTTCAACAACATTTCTGGTCCTGATCTGACTTTCTTTATATAAATGTTGTTCTCGAGAAACGGAATTCCTTAAGGGTGTTAGTAAATATGGCTTTATTCCATAACCACCATCTCCAACAATCACTTCATCTCCAAACTCACCGCATTCCAACCTTACTTTGATGCTGCTACTATTAAAAAGATGGGTATCTCCAGGCCACCTGGCTACTATGTTGGTCATAATTTGTGATATATTGGTCGACAAAAGAAACAAACTTGTAGTTTTTCAATATTTTTACTAGTTTTTTCGTCATTTTAAATCACGGAAACCAACGATATAAAAACGAATTTCGACAATATTTTATGTAGAAAAGGTATCTAAACTTCTTCCCACAAAACCTTTAACTTCATAAATTTTAATCGTTGGGTTTTCTTTGCGTTATTTGCCAAAATAGTGAGGGTCGTTATCACCAGTAATTGGCACATACGATATGTCAGACCGCAATTGTGACGTTCGCGCATGCGTCAATCTTTTTCAAAATGGCGGATCGCGTTAACCGGCCGATTTCGGCTGATCACATTTTCATGAATATTTCGTTGAATTTTCTCTTGACGGACGATGAAACAACCCAATTTATGGAAAATTGAGTGGATTGACGTTGTGATGACTTTCTCACACGTGATTTTTTCCGAAACAACTCGCCCTAAGTGACCAAGTGCCTTTGAGTGAGTCAAGTTGCCTTTCCAAAGATGGGTGTATTGTACAGGGCCCGCAGGGAACCCGGGGAAAGTGAACATGGGCTCCGGGCAAAGAGTATTACGAATCACAATCGTAGCAGAAGTAAGAACCATATCCACTACATGGGGTGCATGATTTGTGAACCCAAATTTTACGCTGGCTGTATTGAAACCAATCCTATGTTAATGGTTCAATATAATTTTCATCACAAATAAACATTTCAATTTTTTATTTTCATCTGTTCTTGCTTCAACTTTTAGTCGGTGGGGTAGATGGGTCAAGTTTTTTTTTTCTTCGTGATTTTTTTTTTCGAATATTGGCTTCATTTTTGTCTTTTTTTATGTTTTTTATGGCAGTAGAAGTAAGAACTTTTGACTTTTGGCATTTTCTTATTCTTATTGCTTAATAAAAATTTGCTTTGGGCGTTGGTCTAATATCAATGTATTAAAGGTGATTTAATCTTCGTTGATAATGATTGCGTAAATTCGACCGGTGTTTTTAAATTTCGTTGATGATTTCAGCAGGAGACAAGAAAGTTTTATCTATAACAGGCACAGAAAGCGGTGGTTGATTCGTTGGAGATGTGCGGTCTTAAGAGTTTTCTGGTTCAACAGGTCAATCTGTCACTGTAGCAGGAGCATAATCAATGTAACCAAATGTATAATTATACACCAAAGAAAGGAAATCGCAACGCGTCAACCCGTAGAAAACGCTCTCCATTTTCAGCAAGTAATCGCAGAGTTCGTGTTCCTGTTCAGAGGAAAAATTGTAGAAAATGACCCAACTTCTTCTTTTTGGAACCAGATTTGATGTGGTGATAGAATGTTGCATAAGGAATTTCATATTTTTTACCTACGGCTGTGATGGTTTCCCTGTCTTCAGTCACTTTTCTCATAGTTTTAGCTATCTTTGACTCAGTCCAACTTGCCTGGTTTGTTTGTTGAAAATATAAACATTTTAAATATGTAATATGCGATAACACATAATCAATCAAAAAGTTCATCCACTCTGGCAAAGCGAATGGTTCATCCGATTTGCCCTATTCGCTTTGCTCAAGGCATTGCTATGTGGTTGCTGTATTTCATAACTAAACATAGTTTTTTAGATAAGAAACAAATACAACTTAGATGAAATAAACCAATCTTCGCATGAAATATAACCAAATAATTATAATCACAAATACCTCACCTTCGTTTATCGTATGAAAATTCTAAAAAAAACGATTTTTTATCAAAAAGAGTGTGCGTTCCTGGTAAATGACAAATATTCACTGTCATGGCGTCGGTAGTGATGCGGTACACCGATTGTGAGACTATTAGCTCATTCTAGTGGTAATTTTCTGAAATATTCAATTTACCCGCTTTACCTGGTCCATTCGCTTTGCCTGGGTCTTCCCCACGTAGTAAATAATGTAATAGTATGTAAAACAGTGTTGTTTTTTTGTTGATTTTGTTATTATAGGATGATAAAATTTAAAAGTTGTGGGATGTTTAGTAGAAGAACATTGCCAATATTTTTTTTTATTAAGATAATAATTCGAAGAATTTGATTTATTGATAAAAATATAACATATGATATATGATTAATATTGTTTTATTTTAATAATTTAAAAATTTCTTTTCGCATAAATCTATCTTATTACGGGTATAAGTTAATCCTGCAAAGCTAATGAGGTTGCTGTCCGACTGTACGAGTATACTTCTGGGAAATACCACCGATCCCAATCGGATTGCAATTTCCAAGATATCTCTCATTTCATGCCATATGCCTGCTTTGTTGCAACTTATCCAATTCAACATCCCTTCCCGTGGACTCCGAAATAATGAATTGCTGTTCGTCAATCAACATCCTACCAATTATGGATACCATTCTCCTTTGTCCAGAATGTCGAGACTTGTCAACTCACTGTCAAGTCAAAGCATTGAATTTTGTGGTATATGCCTAAATGACTTTCGACAGTCAATACGCAATGTCTAATTTCTAATGCCCTTTGAACCATCTTCATGCTTTGACTTATTATTATCTCCCATTCTTACTTTTATATTATTATTGTCATTGTTATTGTCTTCGCTCCTCATTTATATATGCTCTCCTTTCACTGTCATCTCTGTTTATAAAACTTATTCGTGTAATTAATATGTTGTTAATGGACTATTTGTCCGTAAATAAATAAATAAATAAATAAATAAATAAATATAAAATACCAAAGGACGGAATTAATGAATGTCGGTGAAACATTTCTTGCTTTGAAGTTATTTTAAATATGTTTTTTACGTGTATAATTCAAATGAGTCCATTATGTAAATGTTTAATTTTGTTGGTGTGTAGTTTTGGCAGAGTAATGTTGACACCTACATGAAATTAAGACAGATATGTAATTTTGTTATGTTACCCGACTTAAGCTTTATTTTTTTCACGATCCACTACAATTAGAAATAAGTAGAGTGGTAGATGCTCTCAGTATTGCCCTGGTTAAAAAAACACCATACCGCTTAAAATAGCTAATTAAATTATGCTAAGTGACGAGAACTAAAGAGCCAGGTGCTTTATAACTTTCCTCGATTGAAAATCTTTTCAGTCACACTCATTCCAACCACACAACAAGCCCCAAATGAGGTTACCATAATCCCACAGACTCCGGGAATTTGGGACTCTCAGGCAGAATATATGTAAAAAAATCATCTCCTTAAGGCTTTACACACGACTAAATACCAAAAGAATTACATCAAGCAAAACATGAGGCATAAAAATAGGAAAATCAAAGGATTGTAATCGAACTGTACAGTAATTGGATAATCTATCTGTTGTGCAATAAATAAAAAATAAATAAATAAAAAAACATATTTTTATAAAACACACGAGATGCTAGTATTCATATCTTCGCGTTTCCATAAAAATGGTTAACTGATAGAGAGGATCTAGGTTCGATGTAACTTTTTATTTTCTGTGAATTTTGGTTTCATATTTCATAGTGATTTGCAAATATACTGTTTTTCTTATTTATATAACTTAATAAATATATCTGAGGTTCTAAGCTTAAGTCAGCTTTTGTGGACTCAAAGATCAACAGATTCTGTGAACAGAATCTTGTTGAACCGTTAATATCAATTAATTATACCTGGATTAATTCCAGACTATTTCAAGAGCTTATGGATGTCGAGGATCTGTTCAAAACGTAAAGAATAAAAGATTTTTATTCTGTGTACTTAGAAAACAAGGAGATGTTAAGAAATCTTTTTTATGTGATCCAAGCTACTGATACCCCTTGATGTATATACTAGTATGTATTTCTTAATCTAAGATTGAAAATTCAGTTCTTCTACACTATCATAAATACATTTCTTTCAAGTTTGAATTTTGAAATCATTTTCAGGATTCTTGCTGTACCAAAACACTTTTTTGCATTTGGTTTTTGTACGTATTATATGTGGGTCTTAAAACAAAATATTGATATTAAGTATAAACTGATATTAAGTCTCTTGTGTCTAATTGGGATCCTTTTTTATAAGAGACTTGAAGCTTTATGTGGCATGATAATAAATATTTATAAAGTATATAATTTATCGATATAATTTTTTTTTTAAACTTGATTATTGTTAAATAAATAGAGTGAATTGTAAGTATTCAAATTAATAAACTTGCTGTATGTAAGCACAGTGAAATATAAAACAAAACGCAAAGAAAACCTCTTTGGTACAAATTATTATTTATATTCGACGAATTTATGTTCCAACGCAAATCGGTCGATTTCAAACGGAAAAAAATGAGTTAGGATGATTTATCAAAAGAATGTAAAAAATGTGACTGCATGCCCATTTCCAAATAAAATATTAGTCATTCAGAATATATTTGAACCCATATTCATGCAGGTGGCCTTGTCCTAATAAATATAATGGATAAAATGCGAAAACATTATAATTTTTAAGAATGAGTGTTTTATTGATAGTTTGTTATGAAACCTGGCAATTCATTCGTTAAAGGCCTGCAGTCCCGTTTTTAACACGAAAACGAATAATTTTATCAGATTTTTAAATAATCAAAATTATTTTGTATCAGTAAGTTGTCTCCGTGTAATTTAAATTATAAATAAATATCAAATTTACAAATAACTATCAAAGTTGCCTCTAAAATCGTGAAAAATCGAATTCCAGTATTTTATAACTGTTCTAATAAAATGTTCATCTCCATACTAGAAATTTACTATATGACTTTTGGTTTAAAAATAATTATTCAATTTTTGTTTTTTTTGTATTTTGGCCTCAAATACAAAATTAGGTTTTGCAAAAAAAGACCGATTGGACGTTCCTCTATGTAAGTTCATTCATAATTTAAAACTTTAATGTAATTTTTTTTTTTACAGTGAATACCTCACAAGAGTCCCAACTGCTCCCGTCTGGAGCCAGTGAGACTATGGCATCCCCAATTGGGGGATGTTGTGAGGCTGAAGGTAAGTGGGGAAGGGAAAGAGGAAGGTGGGAAAGTACCTGGCTATTCAGATCTAGTCACTAAACACGGCTAAAGTCATTTGGAGCAACGTTTCAATTCTGAATGGTGGTCTTACACCAGGGCGATACTGGTAGTATCTTCCACTCTAATAATTCTTGTCAATAATAATTTGATTATTGAGCAGATTATTTGCCCTGGTCTTGGTCCTTGGACCGCGTGTTCTTTTACGATTGTAATAAAAAAGTTTTTTTCAAAGAATTTCATTACCTGAATATTAGACCCTTCACCTTTCTACTAAAAATGACACAACCTTTGTACACTTGGAATAAATTGGATTGGATGAATTTCAGGAGCTTTTCTTGAAAAGGTTTCTCAAAAGTACCTCCTAAGTAGTTGCCATAAATCTACTGACCTCCTTCAATAGAAAAAAGCACAAGCTTACGTAGAATGAAGTTCAAACCAAGAAAAAAATCTAATATTAATTACCGGCGATCTCGACAGCAAATTCAATCAGAAAGTTACCGATAAATAACTGATAAATTACTTTTTCTTTTAATATCTAAAGACTCCTTGAGGAGATTTAATCACAGAAGGTTCTTTGTATCGCCGACCAATTTTTTTAAAAGTCAAATTATTTTAGCTAAGCAATTCTTAAAAAGTACACAATGACTAACCAAGGAAAATATTTTCCCTCTGGACTTATGCCGTCTTTGGACAAAAACACCATAAATTTTAATAATAATTCCTTATTTAAAATGTGTATTTATTTTGTAAAATTGAGAGATCTAAATCTGAATCACAAATGATTTTTTAAGCGTACAAACGGTGTCCATTAGAATGGTAAATTTCTGATCATCTCTCTAATTATTTTTTATTGGCAATGATCCCTAGGAAAATATTGTATAAATACTAGCTCGTTTTTCTTCGTCTACAATAATATTAAGTAAAATAGTTCGTTTGATTTATTCGTTTTGTATCTCAGTGGGAGCTTTATTGTTTCCTGTATTTAGTGAATGTTTTGTCTGTTCAGTAGGCAGCAGCATTTAATTTAGATTTCAATTAAAGTGCGGCAAAAGGCCGGAGCAGTCACAACAATTGAATACAGCCTGCGGAACATGAAGACGGTTGGTCCAGGGTAACCGGGCTCAGCGAAGGAATATAATTTATCGGGAGATAAAAGGGATGTGGGGGTTGGTGGATGGTGGGGGGGACGCTATGACGAGGGTACAGAGTTACAGACTAATGAATTTCAGACTTGTGTGACATTTGCCCTCAAAAATATTCTGAAAGCTGGCTTACTTAAAGTACATAATATATAAACTATTTTTTGTGTGGCAGCATGATTATAGTCAAAGTGGATTTCAGCAGGACTTTCTACATTTTTCCTGCATTACCTGACAGTGTGGAGTGCTTTCATACCTTTCTCAATAATATTGCCACAATTTATTATAAATTACCAGCCTGTCTTAACAGAATGTTAAAATCTGTACGGTGTACACGTCTTGCGTTCCTTCAGTGCATTTAATTCGAGTCTATTACGGAATCCTGTGCAGTGATTACCGCAGTGTCGCTCAATGCCACAATATCTATTTGAAACAAGACGTGTATTAAACAAGCGGGGGTAAATTAGACTCTCTTTACAATTCTAACTGTTAACCACAGCTCCCAAAGAGTTGTCAAATATTAATTACAGTTCTCAAAGAAATTCGCGTACAATATTTTCTAGTTGTACGCGAATCAATCAATCAATAGAATAACCAACTTAATATGAACAAAAAAATAATGTCAGCTCTTGCGTATTCATTTGATGCTGTTTTATTTGGTGTTTTTTAAATCTTCAATCTGTCATTTTCATACTTTTTCTCTATAAATTGTTATTGCTACTACATGTTTACGTAATTATTTTTTCTTTTTACCATTTCTCATTTACTGTACGTTTATGTGTTCGGAATATACATATATGAAGCAAATATCTGAGTTGAAGCCAGTTAGCAGTTGGGCAACAAATTTCCAATAAATCGCGACTATAAAATAACATTGTTTTGGACAGTTTCCGATCTAAATTGAATTCAAAATTCAAAGCTGAGATGGAAATTACTGCAAGTCTGATGATATCAACCCATAACTTTAACGGCCCAAATCGTTAGAATGCTAATGCTCAGTGTCATGATAGCTATGCGAATTATCAAATAGAATCGGGAATAAAAACTTTCATTCAAAGCTTTATGGCGATCTTTTCCATTGAATAAATTTGAAGGGAATTTTAATGTCTTTAAGAAATTTTCGGGTAAGGATGAAATAAAATTCTGCGTCAACGGGAAGCACTAGTATTTAAAGAATTTCTTATATTAGATTGTATTTATCTGCTAAATTTCATATGAATCTTTGCAATGTGGCCTATTATTTATAGTGAAAGAGCTACCAGATAATTTCTTATTTCATTTCTTAATTTATAGCAAATCACTTGAAGCGAACGAGCATGGGTGTTGGTAATCTAATATATGTTACCTGGGGTGGCGGTACCCATACCTGCCTCCCAAATGCGAAAATGTTACAAAATTCAAAAATACTACAGTTAATATTTCAGGCGAGTGCTAAATAAGTTACAGGCATTAAGTCGGTAGCGACATTGCTTTCCATTCAAATCTATGCTGAAGGTATTTCTAGTGTTTTTCTTTACTATGTATCTGGGACCTATCGTTTCCACACGACACCTCCAGGATTCGTGTTTTTACCTTATTCTACTTTAGTGGCTTCGAACCATTTTAGACCAAAACACTCCTCACACGGCCTCTAGAGTGGCTTTTCCTAACTTTTTTGGGACTAGAAAAGTTATTTCGATTAACTTACGATAAGTTCTCTCCAGTCATTACTACCACGCAAACTCACTTTTTATAAAATTGAAGAAATTAATACGAATGAAAGCACCATTTGTAAGTAAAATTTCACATTATTTCCTTCGTTTGAACGTTATATTATAAGTTATTCGTACTTTACATAAAAAATTTTCTATTGTAGTAATTCCTAGTAAATATAATCGCCTGCAAATTTTGTAATTTAAACATAGCCATTTATAATAAAATTCTCACTGGAAAATAACTCTGTATAAAGAATTATGAACTTAAGACAAAGTATGAATATTTGTGTCATTTTATGAACTTTTTTAAAAACTGAATAATACACGATTTCAAGTATTTGTGGTTTTAAACTCAAATAAAATGTTGAATTCAAAATTGTTTCATTATTTTTATTTGATACAATAACTTAAAACATTATATGATAATGTGGGCCTCACTGGATAATATAAAATAATAACTTGAAATAAAGGAAAACAATACTGAATTAAAAAAAAAACTTAATTATTGAAGATAATACTAGCGATTCCTAATCTAATCATTCTTCGAATAAAAAATATTACAATAAACACTATCTCAATTTTCTCACGGCACATTTTTATTGGCTGCTATCTTTTGAATTGAACTCGAACTAAATTCAATCTAGACAGTGTCTTGGATGAGAATATACTATTTTTTTATTAATGTGCGACATGTATCGACTTATTTGCAAGTCTAGGAAGAATTTTTATTTTTGGAATAACTTTATGAGTAAAACCTCAAATTGTAATATTTAATAACGAAAATTTGAGGTAAGGTTTTATACCTATAATAGTAGACGCTTTTCCTAGATCTTCCAGAACTTTTTAAGGTTTCTGATTGCCATTCTTAGTTACACCTACCTTAAAGTATTCAAACCGAGTGTTTTCAAGCTAATCAGTTAGCTTTAGTTGGAGAGCTAGGAATAAAGCCATTAATTAGTTAGAACGTACTGCATATTTTTAGAGGTAAGCAGCACTTTAAACTTTCCCACTGGTTTCTTAGGAAACTTGGAGTTTTGCTTGATGAGGCTAGTTCCCAACTGTATTTAGTATTTTAATTAGGTATGCAGCTTCAGCAATATTGGCTTTCAAAGGGCTGGAGTAATAATAAGCACTTACTGTTAACCTAATTCTAATACGAAATTTTCTTATTTTGCTTCGAAATTAAACTTTAAGCGGAGCGCAACTGCTGAGTAACATTAATTGAAGTTTATGCCAGGATAAGTGACCGCTTTAATGCAATGTTGAAAATCCACTGCGTGTTGGTATTTTTTTTGTACATCAACCTCACCCAGGAGGCCACAAGACAAATTATTTCCCTCGGGGCCAGTGTCATCTTTTGGGATATTGTGTAGAGGGTCTTTTTAAGGAAATGAAGGAGAGGAATCTGGAGTTTGAAGAGATCAAACGGTCTCCCCAAACCAGCCTCTCTGGATCTGGTACACCACTCAGCTGATGGGCAGGCGCATCTTGAACACACCTCACCCGATAAACTCGGGCACCCCTGCTAAATCACCAAACGTAGCAAACAATTTGGGGTGACCTATGGCAGAGGAGTTGGTTATCGAATAAATGGTTCCCAAGGCGGCGGTACCCAAAACCGTTTCCAAAATTGAAAATTGTAAAACCCACATTTCTACAAATCCCATGTCACTTTTTTTAGGAATAACACTTTTCAGTGGTTATAAATAGAATAATTTTTAAAGTACAACGTGGTAAAGGCATTTTTTATACTAAAAAGTAAATTAATTTTTTAGGTTATTTCAAGAAAACCATAGTTGAAATTTTAAAAACTGATTTTTAAAAATGAAATTATTAAAAGATAACACATCTGCCCTGATGATGGACACTGCAATGCTGTCCAAAACGTTGTCTAAAGAAGGAGTTAGCGCAACACGGCATAACACCCCAAAAACACTTTTGGCCGTGAAAATCTTAAATCATAATAGATGAAATTACTTAATCTTTAAATTTTAAAAATCATTAATAGAATTGCAAAATTTCAAATAAACATTTTGAAAAACAAATTTTCGTATAAATTTCAACATTTTTAATTACGTGTTTTATAAATACGTAAATTTTCGTTTTTCCTTTTTAAATTTCAGTTTGTGGTTTGAAGGGTTTTACCAAACCGCAGTCAAAATGTTATAAATAACCCTGTTTTATCCAGAGATACCTTAAAATATTAAGTTTGTTTCACATTTGATGTCATTTATTCGACGACCAGCGCCATTTTGAATCTTTCAGACTTCAACGATCTCCGTTTAACGCCGGTTCTCGATTTTTTTTAACTTTTCATCTAATTGTGGTCAGTCGAAAAGTACAAGGTGGGGTCTAGAAACTTCGTTGTTTTGAGGGTGAATAAAATTTAAAAAAGCGTTAGTGGAATATTTATTTTTAGAAAATGAAAGAACGATATTTAAATTTTAAATCATGCTGGTTTTAACTAGACATCTGTCAGGTAGTATAGGAGCAACCGATTTCTTAAGCTCTACTCTAACCGTTTAAACGTGTTCACCGGAATTCTGGCTATTTTTTGCTTCATAAGATGATGTTTTTTAAATATATTTATTTGGATTTCACTTATGTTTTCGGTAATGAATGAATGCAAATCTTGGAAACGGAAAATAACCCAGTTCCTGAAATCCGATTAAGCTGGAACTCGGCAAATAGTTGTCGATGACAACCCATTCTGTTTTGGTGGCAATCACGTACACGCACGCGGAAATATACGCATTTCTCTGCAGTTAATATACGAACTAAATGTCGGTCCTATCCAATCAGCATTTCGCGAGGTTGTTAAAATAGTCAACTCAAGTTCCTGGGTTAGGTGGTTCAATCCTTAGTCAAACCAAATTTGTGATTTTTTCTTTTTTAAAGCGCATTTAAAAATAGACTGTTTTTCACTGGTTTATTTGTAGTAGGAGTCTCTCATAGCAGATATTTTTAAACATTGCCCTACAAAACGCTTAAACTGAAATATCTTATTCGACTGGAAAGACTGAAAATCAGATAAGTTGGTACATTTAAAGAGGAGCTTCAAAAATCGGTTTCATCTGTGCAAAGGAACTGTGGTAAATTTTGCTTATTTTTCAATTAATTTCTTTTTTTATTCGCCTTCAGAATAGGAAAATTTTAAGCCCCACCCTGTACAGAGTGTACAGTAGTAGTGTTCTTATGCTTTTCAGGTTATTATAATTTTATCAACAGTAAAACCAGCCGAGAAATGACACTTAAATTATTGTGAGTTATTCCTAAATGCTTTAAATTTTTTAGTTCCTAAAAGCTTTTGATGTTTATTAATAAAGTATATATATATATACATATATAACAATATATATATATATATATATATAGTTATATATATCTACCTAAATAAATTAAATTTTTTATAACTAAATAAAATAAAACATAAAAAACGGGGCCGTTCAACTGTCGAATTATCGAACTCACACTATCATTGATATTAATGAGTCCTTAACACCCAACCACATTATTGATACTATTCACATTAAGAAAAATATCAAAGTCAAAGTTATTATTATATAAATGTTCACATATAAAACGTACAGGGAAAGTGATAAAAAAGTTCTCTGGACAGCTATTGCCGTTTACAAAGAGATTAATTAACATGAAAAATTCATAACCCAAAAATTTAAAGCATAATTTTCTATTATAATTTATAAGTGACTGGTTTATAAAGCAGAGTTCTCACGCGGCGGTGTCATGGGATTAATTCCCGGACATAATGAGTTTCTATCCTGCGTCCAGGCTTTATACTGACTATAGCGTAGCGCTCTGTAGAAGCTCTATTCAGTATAGGGTCTGCAGCGTGGCGCGTCGGCATCGCCGTCAGAACCTCCTCCTCTAGGGGTGCGGGCGTCGCTTCTACATTATTTCAACAAGCCCTGCTATTACATTTATATAAGCTTTTTAATTAAAAGACCACTTTATTGTGGTTTCCCGGGAACCCGGTGACTAATTAACGTGATTTAGGATGTAACAAAAAAGTACATTATAGGCACTTCAAAACTAGTTTATATAACTCAATGGATAAAATGCTTATATTCAAAATAAAATTATCTTCAAAGAGAATTATTTCCCATTCATTGAAAGTCTTTTGAAGTCTTTGTTGCAATGTCGATTTTTAAGGCATTGTTTACAATTTTTTGCAATATACCTGTTGAAATAAAGTCTATCATTGAATGAATTGACCAAAAATCATACTAACCAAATTTATGTAAAAAATCTAACCTTAGCGGAATTTCAATTCGAGGTTTATTAAAAATTTCAAAAAGTAATTTAAAACTTTTAATTTATTATGTGTAGTGATCAGATCTGAACGGCCAGATACTACCGAGCCTTCTTCTTCCCATCTCCTTCCCCTCCCCACTATCTTCAACCTCACAACACACACTATTTGAGGATGCAGTCTCTCTGACGCCATATAGTTGCGACTCTTGTATGTGATACACAAAAAAAATTTCGGCTTCCAAATATTCCAAAGCCGACCAAATGCTTCAGTTATGGACGAAAAGTTTTATTAAATAATTGAATATCTGTATTTTTTATTTTAATAATTTAATCAATATAACTTTAAATGGAACTATTCAATTATTAAAAACAATATTATCGACCCTCAAATGAAGAATTGAAACAAGAAATGATTCTGTCGCTTGTAAAGATAGCAGCCAATAAAAATATACATTTAATTATAATACCGTTCCTAAGGGGATAAAGTTGAATTAGATCAGTGGAAGGTCAAAGATTTTTGTTATGTTTCAATTTTTCGTTTGAAAATTGCTAATATTGTCTTCAATGGTTAAATTCTTTAAGTTAACCGTAAATCCGGCGACCAGCCCTCAGAGTAAAAAAATTGTAGAGTTGAAGGGCAAACCCGTTAGTTTACACTTTTACAATTTTTTCAGTAGACATGTAAACGTTTTTCACCTTTGTTTCTTAAATTACTGAAAAAAAATTGTATTAAAATTTATTATTTACAATTCAATTCTCTTACACACAATACGAGAATAAAGATTTTCTACACCGAGGCCAAAATATTCGAGTAAATTAAATGAACAGTGGCACTTTTGCATCTCAGATTTTGAAAAGTGGGAGACTTGCAACTCATCAAAATGCACAGTTGCAATTTTACATCCAACTAAAATTTAAAAGGACAACAACAGCCGCCATTCAAGATAATGGTGGAAGAAGGATTCTTATTGGTTGAAATTTAAAAGTGAGGGTTTTGAAGCCAATCTTTTTTAAAAAGCAATTTTTTTATGAGAAGAGGCATTTCTGTTTTTAAAATGCTATTACACAAAAAAATGTACAGTATCTAAAAAGGAATGATACCAAAAATTAACAGTAACATTTAAGGCTATTACATAGCAGAACAACGATAATAACAAACACGTCATTAAAATAAATGTTAAGTACAAACAAAGCGATCATAAGAAAACAAATAATTAACAATAACAGTTATATTATTGCACAGGACGAAACAAGAACATTGAAACTAAAACATAATATAATACAGAAGGCAGTTAATGTTCAGAAATAAAAACATACTGATTAATACATACATCATCAAAAAAAGATGACATAGGTCCTTAAGGGAAAGTATTTTCCTCAATAATGCTGCTTTGAATATATATTTTGCATTCATAAATAATTACCTATTCTGTTTCCAATTTTAAAATTAATCAAAATTCTTGCGAATGCTATCGATATTTGTATTTGGTCATTTTATAGTGGATAGAATGACTTAAAAATGTAATAATCTTTTATTATTATCACTCATAGACATTCATTTTTACATTATAGACTACTTTTTAGATAGTGAGAATTCGACGGAACTTTGATTATATTATCACTGTGTGTTTAGAATAAGTTTTATTTTCAACCCTTCCTTGCCGGTGCTGTCAACTGATTTGATACGTCTATAATTTTTTCAATAACATACTAAACACAGAGTTCCAAATTTAGGTAGTCTTCATCAATACATGTATGTATTGGATAAAATAATCAAAATATATTATACACCTATATAAATAAAAATCTGATATGTTTATCCGAGAAACCATCTACGTTACAAATAAATTATTTAGAACTTTTAATCATTCAAAAAGATAAAATCAATTAATATTTTATAAGGAAATTTTTATATATATATATTTTTATATATATTTATATTTTATAAGGAAAAAAATCGTTGAGGCTCATATTGTCATTTCTGAATGCAAAATATGAAATCGACAAAAATGAGAAAAAATATTTAGGTCCCATTGACCGAGTGGGAAGAGGTGAGGTAACATACATATCCTGGGTTCGATTCCCGTTTGAGAAGGTTATCTTTTTATTTTTCTGAAAAAAATTGTTTTAAATTTAAAAAATTCACAGTAGTTTAAATTTTTTTATAAAACAAATAATTTCCGTTAAAGTTATAATATTATGTTTCAACTTTATTTGACAAAAATTAAAAAATATTTCAAAAACCACTGATAAAAACTAGATCTTAAATCTTAATTATGTGTGCCCATATATCCGTATTACTTTTGTTAAAATGATTTACATATCATCTCAATAGTAAAAAACAAGGTCGTTATCTGCGTCTATCTACTTCAAAAACGTAAATACCCTTAGAACTCTTTACTGCTCCTTGGTTCGCCCCCATCTTGAATATGCTTGTGTTATTTGGTCTCCTTTTTATGCTGTCCACATTCGACGCATTGAATCTGTTCAACATCGGTTCTTAAGAGGGATTGCTAGGAGGCTAGGTTTAGAAAAAGGCAAATACTCATATGATGAAATTGAACTAACTCTAAACCTCTCTTCTTTGAAAGTCCGTCGGGAAAGAAATGACCTCATTTGCTTCTTCAAAATTATAAATGGTATTATTGATTCACCTACTCCACTGCAACTCATTCCCTTCAATATCCCTTCGCAAAAACTCAGAAATAAAGGAAGGGTTAAACCCAAGAGTAATAAAAATATAACACGAAACAAAACTTGCCTTTTGACCTTCAGGTTGAAGGACATTTCTATTTGTATTTTTTTTTGCTATCCTTTCGTGGAATGGAAGATCCTCAGTTTGACTAAGGGCACACGTTATATACGTACCTTCATAATTCTGTGAGTCTTTTCCTGGAAGCGAAATTCCGAGAAATGAGTGCGAGATTTTAATGTAACTATCTACGTTCCGTTTACTCCTATTGGTTATTTTTTGTTAAAACCAATGCAATAATTTTTCATCTAATTTTATTTTCGTTCTCAATAAATTTGAGGTGTTTTTATCTCTTAATAGTTGGTAATAACAAATACCCTTTAATATAAAAAATAGTCCAACTGAAGGGAAATTGTGGCAATGTCAACAACGCTGGCTGCTAGAGACGCTAGTGTAGCGTATTTTCTTTGACATTCTTTTAAATGGCGGCAAATTGAATTTATTTTGCGCTTTTTAATTTGTATTTTGATAAAAAATATGTTTAAAAATGTCCCAAAATATAGGTTCAGTTTGGAGTTTAGGGATGTACGAGTAATTACAAACTACAAAAACACTACAAGTCGTTTTTATGGTTTTCAAAAAATTTTGACAGGTTAGCTGGTGAAATATAATACGTTTATTAAATTTTAGCAAATAAAATGTACAAAATATAACTATAAACTTTTCAATGTTAAGTAAGTATTTTATTACCTTCCTAAAACATAAACAGAGTTTAAAGCCGATGTAATATTTTTTATGTATCAGGATAAAGAACAGTAAGGTCGTAAGTAGTTAATTTTTGTTTTCGTTTAATAATTTATTTATGGAAAGTACAGAATATTTTTCAGATAAAATCCATTTAAATGTATGAAAGAAAACCAAGGCGCACAACTTACGCCTCTAGGAAGCGCTTGTGTAGCATGCTGTATTCAGAATGTATGGGAAATGTCAGAATTTGGAAGTATTATTAATATTATATGGTATTAGGTAAGACTAATAGGAAATGGTTTATGTCAGTTTATATGCTATGATGTTTCGTGAACACTTCACTCGGAGAACCTTTGCTGAGGGTTCAAAACTAGTGATGTAAAAAGTTTTAAGACGAAAATAGACTTTCTAGAAATATTCGTAAAAAGCATCAGAAAATTGATGTTGTCAGAACAAAAGAGCTTCGTTGCTTTCAAAAAATACAATTCTACAGATTTTCTACTACTCATTCTAAAAGTAAGCATTTTTTACAATAACTTAATGAGTAGAACCTCTAATTTCGATCTTTAATCATTGAAGACAATGCTAGCAGCTCCCCAGCAAATATTTGTTACAAAAAAATCAGAAAAAGGTTCGGTTGCATCTAGAAATCGAACCCAGGACCTCAGCCTTGCCGGGGCTCTGCTCTATCATTGAGCTAATTCAACCCTATCCCCTTCGGTCATGTCTAACTGTGTTATACTTCGTCTAATAACTACCAATATTATCTTCATTTTTTAATGCTTATTTAAGTGACTGCTAACTTTGTGTTTGATTGCAAGATTCTTCCAGAACTAATTGCAATATAGATAGTGTGTAAAGTATATCCATTATTATTTTAATGTGGGACATCTATTGACTATTTTACAATAAGTTATGTAAGATGCTAATCAGAGTACGTAAATCTGAGTCGATACATGCCTTCCAATTGGGTTCTAGATTCATAAATTTAAAAACTTACAAATTTCGTTTAATGTTTTGATATTGGTTCGAAAATCTAATTAAAGCTTTACTGTGTATAATACAGTGTTTACAAACTAGGAAAAAGAGAAAGAATTCTTCTGATCAATTGTAATAAACCGATGTGTTTAACAATTCAAAAAATTTTAGGTTTTACTTTAAAAAAAAGTTAATTTATACTATTAAAATTGAAACCGATAAAAGGAATTGTTTCATTTCAAAAAGTTATTTTTTTACGCTTTACCAGGAGCAGTTCATTTATACATAATAAGACCAAATCTCTCTAGTAGAAGAAATCTCTAGTCTGAGTAGCAGTTTCCAACATTATCCGCTTATAATGACGTAATAAGGATGTTTTTTTTAATATTCTCAGGTGATTCGTAACCCGGGAATGTTTCGTTTTTATCTGAAGAAAAATACAAAATCAGGGCTGTCTGTACTGTGCGTTAATTTCACTTGAAATCTGGTTCAATGATTTCAAATTTGATTTGAATTCGATTGTCATTTTTGAAATTTGAACCGATTGTGTGAAGAATTCAGTATTTTTAGGAATGGGTTAGCTTTCTATTGTTAAAATACTAATTTCAGTAGTTGGTCTGTCTATTTGTCTGTAACTCGATAACAAGTATCACAATCATTTGCAAAATGGTGAATAAATTAGAGCACATTTTTTTGCATGAAATATCACAATATCTACTACTTGATTAAAACATGAAATCAAAATATTCATTGTTCGTTTAGAGAATTCAGACAAGCGATAAAATTGGAACTGATTTGTCGAAAATTCAGACTACCACATATAGAATGGCCGTTTAAATCTTAGTTCTTCGTTCAAATGTTAATGTTTTATTTTTATTTTATGCGGAAGTGAGCTTTGGTAGCTTTATTTTATTGAAGTCTGGTATAGCATTCTTTAGAAAGGCCAAAGCTTACGGTGAACTTAGGAATTCAAAGGGAGCTTTAAAAACCCCACCCAACATAAAAATCATCCGAACTCTACAGACCCACAAACATAACCAAATACCCTCCACAGGAATGCCCTCTTAGCCCCACATTCCTGGGCTACTTTGCCCTGTTAGCCCCTACATGCCTGGGCTACTTTGCCTCCGTTGCAGAGGGGAGGCTTACATTTCCAAACTTTGTATTTTGTTCTTCGTGATATTGAAAAGGCTAATTAAGAAATGGGTCATTGAATTGGATTCACGAATTATAAATTTGTCACTTATTTATTTGTTTACTTTACTAACAAGCTGTTAATTTGTTTATACTTACAGCACAAAGTTTTCATTTTTAACGAAGACTTTAATTGATTTTAAAGGAGTTAACGGGACTACCACATCATCGATTTGAAATTGTCGAGAGAAAGTAGATCTGTAATTAATTATATGAATATGTCTGTCTTTGAAATTCAGTTACTGGTCATTAAGCGTAAAACATTAAAACTTTTATAGCAATATTATATTTCGCTCTCTTACTAGGGCAATACTAATAGTGTGGGATACCCCGCTTTGGAACCGAGAAAAAATATACTATTTTTAATCTAAAATTCAATTTTTTTTCTAATGTTTAATTGTTTTTATGAGGACTTGATTCCGTGATCTCCGTTTCAAGAACAAAGCAACTCTGGCTCAGATTTTTTTCTTTAATGTTGCTCACAAAAGAGCGCCCTTTTCTCTACAGTGTAAAGATAGGAAAGCTATGTCACCAGCCGGTTGGGCAGCGTTGTGAGGCGGGTTAAGGTAGGAACTGTAGGAAAGGATTTGTTAATGCTGATCTTGAAGAAGCCCGGATTATATGAAAGAGGAAAACAAATACCGGTAGCTCGTTCCAAATACGAGCCGTCTTACATAAATAAGAAACGACTTGTTCTCGATAATCCAACATCAACGGTGAACGTGTGTTCCGCCCGTATATTGAAATTAATAATAATAATTTGTATCCATTATGTTGATATTATATCCATATTATATCCATATGTTGATATTTCCTCAAAATTTATTCAAAGCCAATGAATGAAATGAAAAACGTGTTTTTTTTTAAATTTTATTTTAAAGCTGTTGCAGAATTGAACCTGCAATATTGCGACATAATCTAAAAAAACTTTGATGATTACTCTTCCACAGCCACTAAATTACGCCGATCGTTTATTTGAATGACAATAATTTATGTTACCAATAAATCACAATTTCAAACGTGAACAGCATTATCAAGTTTAGTCAATATGTCAAATTAGAAGCCAATGAATGTGAAAATGATTGCTAAATACTCCCCTTACTTCAACTCGAGATAAACGAGGTTAATCTCAATGAACGAGCTTTAACGTTGAGTTCATGGGATATGCTTACTTTGTAAAGATTTCAGTAATAATCATTTGAAGATAAAACAATTTAAAAGTTGTGTTTTCAGATGAATTGAATTAAACCACTTTTTTCAGAAAAGCTACGCATACAAAAATAAGCAAACATATATATATGTTATGGTTAAGGTTTTCACGGGTGTAAGATGTAGAATAATGTTCTTGGTTTACCCGCGTAAAGTAGTCCTTAAAAGGACTTTTTAATTTCTGACGTTTCGGACAGATCTCACTGTCCATCTTCAGAGGCCTTATGTCCTGAATTTCGTCTCAAACTGAACGCTTTCGCGTGTCTGTTCGGTCCGGAAGTCAAGATACACTTGTATATATATATATATATATATATTGACCTCTTCCCGTAGTATGTTGATCCAGTAAGAAGTTGTTAGACTAAGTTGATCCACCTTTAACACCATATAACTTGGCAATTTTGGAATACATCTGAATGAATTGACAACAGTGGTACAATAATTATCAATGTTGCCAGTTTGCCAGAAAAACCATTTGATGTACTGTTCATAAAATTTTCAAAATTTGTATGGAAATCGGATGCATAATTTATGTTGATCTACCCAAATTGGCATTCTTATGTTGATCTCATATATATTGATCTATTCCCGTAGTATGTTGATCCAGGTAAGAAGTTATTGGACAAAGTTGATCTGTGTCCCTATATATGGTTTTACTAAATGAACCAATCAAGGGGGCAGTCGGTGGACTGTTCATCACAAGGTTTTATGTGATTCCGTAATCTTTTGTGATATTGAACTCAAAGTATTAGTCTCTAGAGTCGAATATCGCATGAAATGACTGTGAGATGGTACCGTTTCAAATCAAAATGACGTGTGTTGCTTGAATTGTTTATAAGAAATGTATGCGTATTTAGATTGAAACGAAACTTTCGCAAAAATCAAATCCATAAAAAAATACCTACTGCGTGGCGGGCCGGATCGAAAGAGACTGGTTGAGGGATACCTTTTGACCATCAAAATCCAAAATGGCGGCAAAAGGCATAATGTTATATGGGAAATTTTGAACTTGCATCTATTACCATCTCTCCTGATTACGCTTCGTGACTTAGTAGGGGTGGCCGGGTTCTTGGTTATAATGGGTAATTAACGGATGATTGGACGAGGTTGGAGCTAACAAAAAAACTGTCCAAAGAAGCGAAGCTAGCAGTCCACAATGGAGTGCTGGTACCTACCCTAATATATGGAAGTGAGGCATGGAACTGGCAGAAGAAGGCTGAAAGTAGACTGAATACTGTAGAAATGAGATCCCTGAGGCATTTGTACGGTAAAATCATGTATGACGAAATGTGCGTATGCTGTGTCTATTCTACAGATATTTTATTAGAGCCAGTTAAAAGGAGCTAGCAGCATTGATCCCCGGTGCACCGGTGCACGTGCGCGAAACTCGACGGACACGAACTGAACACCCGTTCACGGTTGACGTTGGCTTCATGAGAACGGGCCGTTTTTACGACTCGTTTTTGTGTAAGTCGGCTCGTATGTGGAACGAGCTACCGGCATCTGTTTTGCCTCCCTCCTATAATCCGAGCCTCTTCAAGGCCCGCATTAACAAATCCCTTCCTACAGCCCCTACCTTACTCCGCCTCACAACGCCGCCCAACCGGGTGGTGACATAGTTCCCCTGTCTGTGCACTGCACAGGCAGGGACACTCTTGTGAGGTGTCACATAATAAAAAAATAAAAAAAAAGATGACGAGGAGGAAGTTGGTAGAGTACCTGGCTATTCAGATCTGGTTGCCAAACACTAATTGTAAAATAGTAACAATTTATTTTAGTAAAATTTATTTGAGCCCGCGACCTTCGGATTGCTAGTCGATAGCCTTACCCCTCGATAACGGCGGCCGTCATTTAGGTACGTTTTAAATTATGTTTTACATTTGAAAGTAGAAGTTTATCACAATTTGGGAGGAGGGTATGTGTACCGCCGCCCCGGGAACCATTTATTGGATAACCCACACTTCTGCCATAGGTCTCCCCAAGTTGTTTGATATGTTTGGTGACTTATCAGGAGTGCCCGGGTTTATAGGGTGAGGTTTGTTCGGTTCTTGGCGGCCGATGCGCTTGCCTACCAAATGCGTGGTGGGCCGGATCGATTAGTCCTCTTCCAACGCATCGCCTTGCAACGCAGTAGGAGAGTTAGATTTTTTTATAATTTTTTTTTTATAGTGAATACCTCACAAGAGTCCCAACTGCTCCCGTCTGGAGCCAGTGAGACTATGGCATCCCCAATTGGGGGATGTTGTGAGGCTGAAGGTAAGTGGGGAAGGGAAAGAGGAAGGTGGGGAAGTACCTGGCTATTCAGATCTAGTCACTAAACACGGCTAAAGCCATTTGGAGCAACGTTTCAATTCTGAATGGTGGTCTTACACCAGGGCGATACTGGTAGTATCTTCCACTCTGGAACGTGCCGCAAATATACTATATATTATTTTAATTAATTAATTGTGAAATAACACAAATTAATCAAATAAAATTTATTTGCGCACGCCGGGTTTGAACCCGCGACCTTCGGAATGGCAGTCCAATGCGTTACCACTGGACTATGCCGGCATACATTATTATGTATATCACTCGAACACACTGAACCCCAGATTACTACCCACCCATCAAACCTATTTACTTCCCAGAACTCACCCTCCTTCCTTTCCTTCAAAATTCCCCCAACACAGCATTCACAAAGATGACATAGGCCCTGAGGGTTACGATTTTCCTCAGGGCCTCCTGTGTGGATATGATGTAAAAAATATAAGAAATAAACAACAATCTCGCTAAACGTTGGCGGTGACCTATGGTAGGGGTGTTGGTTATCTAATAAATGGTTCCCGGGGCGGCGGTACACATAATTGTAATAGTTCTCGAGGGCTCTGATGTACAGACATTATGGCTCATGTTGATTGACGAACATATACTAAAACATCGTTGGTTGGAATCGTAGCTTGAAATGACTTTAGCCATGTTTAGTAATTAACAAATTAGAATAATTTTTTTAGCAATCATAATTTAAAATTTGAAAATTTTAATTCTCACCAATCTATTCGCCGCAATTTTAATAGGCACATATGATGGATATTACGTTTTGTTTCAACTTAATCATTACAAGAAACTTACGTCGGGAGAGATGGTAAAAGATACATTAAAATAAAATTTTATTCAATCAATGTTCAAAATTTCTCTTATAAAATGACTTAGACAAATCTCACCCCATGAACCCGGGCACCCCTGCTAAGTCACGAAACGTAGTAAATGATGCATTAAAGTTTCATTTTTGGATAGTCAAGTTCAAAAGATTTTGTTGATCTCATATATATTGATCTATTCCCGTAGTATGTTGATCCAGGTAAGAAGTTATTAGACAAAGTTGATCTGTGTCCCTATATATGGTTTTACTAAATGAACCAATCAAGGGGGCAATCGGTGAACTGTTCATCACAAGGTTTTATGTGATTCCGTAATCTTTTGTGATATTGAACTCAAAGTATTAGTCTCTAGAGTCGAATATCGCATGAAATGACTGTGAGATGGTACCGTTTCAAATCAAAATGACGTGTGTTGCTTGAATTGTTTATAAGAAATGTATGCGTGTTTAGATTGAAACGAAAATTTCGCAAAAACAAATCCATAAAAAAATCATAACTTAGCAGGGGTACACAGGTTCATAGGGTGAGGTTTGTCTAGGTCCTGGCGGCGGATGCGTTTGCCCATCTACTGCGTGGCGGGCCGGATCGAAAGAAACTGGTTGAGGGATACCTTTCGACCATAAAAATCCAAAATGGCGGCAAAAGGAATAATGTTATGTAGGAAATTTTGAACCTGTATCTTTTACCATCTCTCCTGATTACGCTTCGTGACTTAGTAGGGGAGGCCGGGTTCTTGATTATAATGGGTAATTAATGGATGATTGGACGCGGTTGGAGCTAACAAAAAAACTGTCCAAAGAAGCGAAGCTAGCAGTCCACAATGGAGTGCTGGTACCTACCCTAATATATGGAAGTGAGGCATGGAACTGGCAGAAGAAGGCTGAAAGTAGACTGAATACTGTAGAAATGAGATCCCTGAGGCATTTGTACGGTAAAATCATGTATGACGAAATGTGCGTATGCTGTGTCTATTCTACAATCCCCAATTGGGGTTGTTGTGACTGTTGTGAGACTGAAGATATTGTGAACCTCGAAGGAGATGACGAGGAGGAAGTTGGTAGAGTACCTGGCTATTCAGATCTGGTTGCCAAACACTAATTGTAAAATAGTAACAATTTATTTTAGTAAAATTTATTTGAGCCCGCGACCTTCGGATTGCTAGTCGATAGCCTTACCCCTCGATAACGGAGGCCGTCATTTAGGTACGTTTTAAATTATGTTTTACATTTGAAAGTAGAAGTTTATCACAATTTGGGAGGAGGGTATGTGTACCGCCGCCCCGGGAACCATTTATTGGATAACCCACACTTCTGCCATAGGTCTCCCCAAGTTGTTTGATATGTTTGGTGACTTATCAGGAGTGCCCGGGTTTATAGGGTGAGGTTTGTTCGGTTCTTGGCGGCCGATGCGCTTGCCTACCAAATGCGTGGTGGGCCGGATCGATTAGTCCTCTTCCAACGCATCGCCTTGCAACGCAGTAGGAGAGTTAGATTTTTTTATAATTTTTTTTTTATAGTGAATACCTCACAAGAGTCCCAACTGCTCCCGTCTGGAGCCAGTGAGACTATGGCATCCCCAATTGGGGGATGTTGTGAGGCTGAAGGTAAGTGGGGAAGGGAAAGAGGAAGGTGGGGAAGTACCTGGCTATTCAGATCTAGTCACTAAACACGGCTAAAGCCATTTGGAGCAACGTTTCAATTCTGAATGGTGGTCTTACACCAGGGCGATACTGGTAGTATCTTCCACTCTGGAACGTGCCGCAAATATACTATATATTATTTTAATTAATTAATTGTGAAATAACACAAATTAATCAAATACAATTTATTTGCGCACGCCGGGTTTGAACTCGCGACCTTCGGAATGGCAGTCCAATGCGTTACCACTGGACTATGCCGGCATACATTATTATGTATATCACTCGAACACACTGAACCCCAGATTACTACCCACCCATCAAACCTATTTACTTCCCAGAACTCACCCTCCTTCCTTTCCTTCAAAATTCCCCCAACACAGCATTCACAAAGATGACATAGGCCCTGAGGGTTACGATTTTCCTCAGGGCCTCCTGTGTGGATATGATGTAAAAAATATAAGAAATAAACAACAATCTCGCTAAACGTTGGCGGTGACCTATGGTAGGGGTGTTGGTTATCTAATAAATGGTTCCCGGGGCGGCGGTACACATAATTGTAATAGTTCTCGAGGGCTCTGATGTACAGACATTATGGCTCATGTTGATTGACGAACATGTACTAAAACATCGTTGGTTGGAATCGTAGCTTGAAATGACTTTAGCCATGTTTAGTAATAAACAAATTAGAATAAATTTTTTAGCAATCATAATTTTTAAATTTGAAAAATTTAATTCTTACCAATCTAATCGCCGCAATTTTAATAGGCACATATTATGGATATTACGCTTTGTTTCAACTTAATCATTACAAGAAACTTACGTCGGGAGAGATGGTAAAAGATACATTAAAATAAAATTTTATTCAATCAAAGTTCAAAATTTCTCTTATAAAATGACCCAGACAAACCTCACCCCATGAACCCGGGCACCCCTGCTAAGTCACGAAACGTAGTAAATGATGTATTAAATTTACAATTTTTGTTTAATCAAGTTCAAAAGATTTTTTTAGCATGGATTTGACGTTTGCGAAAGTTCCATTTCAATATAAATACTCGTGAGGCAGTCTATCCTCTGTAAGTATAAAGTCTTTTTCATTGAATATGGATGTACTAACAGGATATAAAAAGTACGACAACGCGCGCGAAATTGGCGGTTAAGTTACAACGCATGCAAGCCGTCAAGTTTGTCAGAAATATATAGATCAACAAAATAAATCGTGTAAAATGTATATGCGACCGAAAAATGGGCGTTGCTTACAGCTATATCTCGATGACACAAGTTGATCTGTAGGGATTTACATATGTATGCCAGCTTGGGTAATGGATCAACATATCCGGGGTGGATCAACAAATGCAAACGGATCAACATATACCTGGCGTACCGTCGCACGAGATCAACATAGTACGAGAGGGGATAAATATATATATATATATATATATATAGTTCTCTTTAGCTTCGAACCCTCACATTATTGGAATATCATTTCTTTCATGTAAATGATATTACATTCATCTTAGATGATGATAATCTAAACACACTGCACGTGGATCGAATTTCCATTAAAGTTCTTCCCATGGGACTTCCGCCGGTATTCATAGAAAAATCTCAAAAACTTCTTTAATACCGCCCACCGGTTCCGTCCAGTGGCGGATTCTTTTAAAGGCGTTTGTTTAGTGAGCTCTCATAAGACAGATAAGATACAAGATGCACTTTATTTATTTATGTGAAAAAGAAGAACATGAATTCTCCATTAAACGGTTACGCACCAACACATTACATACGATTACAAATTTGAAGTACTTGTAAGTATAAAAGATCACGGGGGCAGTTTTACGATTTAGTTACATATGTCAAAAGATTGTTACTGAACTGTCTGACGTTGAAAATATCAATGGTCAATGTAGAATTGTTAAGAAGTTGAGTCGCTCTGTTGACTGGCGCTTTTTGCCAGAAGTCCTCGCTTTCGGAGTATAAAAAAGGCATGAGATCTGCCACGAGTATACTTTCTAGGCAAATGTAAGTTAACCTATGTGTATTGTGATAATTCCGTACTAAAAAGACACTCCTCCAAATAATTCTGCCTGAGAGTATACCCGAAATTAATTTCATACGTGCTAAATAGATTAAGCACCAACGGACTTTCTGTCCTAAGGAATTGGTCATAAAAAACATACCAACACCAGTGACGTTATGACGGTAGAAATGCAAACCTTGGGCATTTGATATGTAACATGGTGCGTAGCTGCTCTGATGAGATTTGATAACAACGCAAATTGTACGGAGTAGTATTTTGTAAGTATTATTAGTGGAGAGAATTTTTTTTTTATTGAACTCCCTATGAGATGCCACGAACTGCCACTGGTTTGTTTGCCCGGGTAAGCCCACGATCAGCCTAAAACTATGGGAGGAGCTGGTCACCGGGGATATTACTTCAAAAAACAATGTCCTTACTGATATGACTTTGCTAACTTATGAGAAGGTGCCTGAATTTTTATAACGTATTGATCCGGGTGTTATAAGCTAGGAAAAAAAGGTGAGAAATTTTCTCCTACGAACTGTGGATTAAAGGTAGTTGCGTAGTTCGCAAGAATTTTATAAAATTTCAAATTATTATAAAATAACAATTCTCATAACAATAATCCTATAAAATAAGAATTGTTATTTCTACCGATAGAATCGTCAAATTAACCGTCCAAAATCTCTGTTCAAACTTCATTTTGGTAAGTGCAGAAATTTCCTGTTAATTTAATTTTTTTTGGTAAAAACTGTTTCTTTAATTTTTTTCGAATTAACTGACTGTAAAGACCTATAATAACTCATAGATATGCGTAATTTTTAAAAAAAAATATGAATTCACTTCTACCCTGGCTTCATGGTTTGCTACTGCTAATCTATTACATACAACATTAATGGTAAAAACTAATGGTTTGACAGTAATTTTCAATTGCGGATCGACCTTTTTATTATTGCTCAAGCATTTTACTTTGGAAAATGTAAAAAATAATTACAACTATATTTCACTATCCAAATAGACTTGGACATTAAATTGGTACAAGAGTCGTATCTGTACGGAACAGATGGTACCTATCGACCTAGACGTAATCCCGAATACTTTTCAATTACAGAATCTGAATCCGACCGGCGCAAACTTTCGAGCTTGAAAACAATTAGAGAGCGATTTCTGGGCAGACAGCCCCAGGAATTTGCGAACCAAAGTTGCTGTGTTGAAAATGTTATTTTACATTTCTAGGCTTCTAGTACGAAGCTTCACTAATGCAATCTTGTAAAAGGAGTTGACGTTTAATACTTAGAAGTTTGAAGTTGCGCGAAGGTCTTAATCTTGTAGCTCGTACAAACAACAACAAAAAATCATTTGAAGTTAATGCAAAATGGATCGATTTCACGGTGTCTATTATATACTCAAAAGAGGTCAATGATATATTGTAGCATAATTTTATTCTTCTGGTACTTTCTATTTTTCTTTCAGATCTAAAATCTATAGTCTATCACAGGGCTTCCCAAACTTTTTTCAACTGTGACGCCCTTGGGAAGTTGCCATACTTTTGCGACGCCCCCCCCCCCCCCCCTCCCAGTGACTAAAAATCTAAGCCCCCCGCCGCTCATTTGTACCAAGCGTAGTATTTTGAAGCCCCCCCCTCTGAACGGGTCACGTAGTATGGGTACGTTACCTAATTTTTATTAGAAAATAAAGAACACAACATAAAAACAAAAATGGAAGCAAACAAAAAGATAAAAAAAAGTTGGGCATAGTTTCTCAAAACGAGGTTGAAGTTTCGAAATCGCCACTCTCGTCTCTGCCTCTAAATTTATTTTTGATCTGCACTTATTCTTAATTACTGCAGAGAAACCTGTCTCACACAAGTATGATGTCGCAAACGATAATAAAACCCTTAACGCTGCAGTGCTGATGGAACGATATTCTTGATAAACTGAGCTCCAAAATTCAAGTAGCTTATCCTTATTATATTTCAGCATAAGGCTGGAGTCACAGGACAATTCTATTAACTGTTCTTCTTCTGCTGTGGAAAGTGTTGGTGGTGAGGTCGACTGGAAAGGGTTTCTAACCCAGTCATATTGCTCCAGATTTTGGGAAAACATTTTTCAAAATGTTCTCTCAAATATGACAAGTGCTGTGTAAATATTATTTTTAAAGAAGGATCGAAAATTTCTGTCGATTTTTCTTGTAGAATGCCTTGTAAAGCAGGGAAACATTCGGAACTTACTTGATCTTCTTCTAATTTTCTTTTCCATAAGAGCAACTTCTTCTGAAACCCAGTGATTTTATCTGCCAGTTGTAATATGTGAGTATTATTTCCCTGCAATGACTTATTGAGATTATTTAATTTTTCTCAGAAGTGTGCGTGTGGAAGACGCTATAAAGATTGCCTCACGACGCCCCTGGGATGATCCCGCGGCGCCCCGGGGCGTCGCGACTCACAGTTAGGGAAGCCCTGGTCTATCAGATTAAGGATGGACAAAGTACGTCTGAAGAATGAGTTAATTGTGAATGTAAGCAAGTCTAAAGTCAGGATGTTTGACATAGAGAGAGAGAGAGAGAGAGAGTACAAACAGTGTGCAATATAGTTGTGAATGATGAATATTTGGAGTAGGCGTATGAGTTTGTGTATTTCAAGAGAAATGGAAAGGCTGATAGAGATATTGAAAGAATGATAAATGCTAGTTCCTTCATTAATAGAGGCGCTATAAAAAAAAAGTCCAAGAAGCGAAGCTAGCAGCCCATAATGGAGTGCTCGTACCTACTCTGATGTATGGTAGTAAGTCATGGAACTGGCAGAGGAAGGGTGAAAGGAGACCAAATGTTGTAGCAACAAGATCCCAAAGGCATCATCCCATAATAAAACCATTTTTGATTGTATCAGAAATATGGATATTTTGAAAGATTGCAAGGCTAATTTAAGCGTAATGAGTAAGGTTATGAAAGGAACGCTTAGATGGTTGGGGCATAAAGAGCGAATGAATGACAAAATTAGTGTAAGGTGAATATATGAAGAAGTCGGGGAAGCCCAAGGAAGACAATCAAGAATCAGAATAACAATGAATATGAATGAGGCAAGTGCCAACACTCGTAATACTATTTGGTGGTCTGTCTTCTCTGTCTCTGTAATGGTTTGTTAGTTAGTTTGGGTTCTGTTTTATTGTTAATTAGATTTCATCAAAGCAATCTTCACCCTGTAGACTGCAGCCCGGAGTAACTCATCCACATCTTGCCTACCTCGACTAGCATCAATTTACTGCTGGATTATTGGTTGAAAATACATTCATTGACCTAAATATATTATTTGTGAACAAGAGATTCTAAGTGAGAGCTCATACGTACGTCAACGACGGTCGTCCTCTTCTATGTCACACGCATGGTATAAAAACGAAAAATATAGTTAATACTATAACAGCGACGTCACATACGACCTCTCGCTGAGTCTAGTATATTGTAGTTTTATTAGTTTTGTATAAGATACCCGATTTCACAATTTGTGTACAATCCACAACGAGACGATAGTTCAGAGTATTTCGAAAGTGTTAATTGAAAACACATGAAAGAGTAAGTATCACAATAAGTTATTTAGGCCTGGGAAATGTTTAACTTGGCCGCTTCACCAGATTTTTCATATTGAATTGAGACCGGGCTGCAAGGTCGCATTATGTGATTGTTTTGGAGTTTAGATCAAAAATAATTCACGGGAAGTTTCGTTAATAATCAGAGTGATTCCATTATTGCATAACATTTTCCATTATTGCTAACACAATTCCATACCAATACAAGACACAAATCTCGAACTTCTGTGATTAAAATATACCAATGTGGAAATATTAACATCTATCTTTCAATATAATTTTTCAACAGTTTTCCACCTCTTGAACTGATGGTTGTTTGAATGCATTTCAATTTGCGTAATTTCGAACACTTGGTGCTCATGTATACAGCATACACGCAAATCACAACAGAATTGATTCTGTACTGTTTTCAAATTTGGATCAAGTTGAATTACAAAGCGACATCGGATGCATGTTAAATGGCGATGTTATTTGAGTTTCTGAATCATTTCTGATTTGCAGGGGCAGAAGGGTATTTTCACTTGTTTTTTTTATTCTCGAAATAAATTAAGAAAAAAAAAACTAAATTGATAGTATTTTTATTTTACTTTTTATATTGACGAATAAATTTTCTACAATGACTTAAAACGTTCAATTTTCAATTTGCCGCCATAACGGCATGTTCGTTTTTATTCGTCTTTCCAGAATTTGAATTAAAACTACACATTTAGCACAATTAATGATTTTCAAGTTCTGTGAATATTCTATTCGAGTTCTGTTATTATATCACTATTGGCCAGTTGTTACATAAAACTGCAATAGTAACATAACTTGAATTGAACGTTCACAGAACTTGAAAATCAACTTTGAAATTTGATGAATGATTTGAATTGATTTGAACCCGAGATCTTCGGCTTGCTAGTCTAAAGCCTTACCCACCTACCACGGAGACCGTCAAGTAAATAAATAAAATTTACTTTCAAAAGGTGAGCTGATAGGCTGGAGGTGGCGTGTGGAAGAACCCCCTCCCTCCACCCTCCCCAACCAACTCGATAGGGGGGCTGTCTAATTAATATTTCATAAGGCGACCCTTGTTTCTCAGTACTTATTTACATATTCCTTCTAGAAGAATATTCCTCAGTTCCTTGAGCACACTTTGCTTAGTTTCCTTACATCTACCTCTCGCGATCAAAGTGGAATTGTCTGTTTTGTATGTGCATACATCAAACTTTATTTGCTTCAAATATGTGTAAGGAAAAGAATGGTACATCTTTTCTGGAAACGGTTGTGTATAAAGTTTAGACGAATGGAATTCAAAGAACTGGTTGTCATCGGAAATTTTTAAATGTCTCATATTTATTTAGCGTATTTGTTTATCAAACATATTGCATTACTCGCTTTATTACTTACTTTATTTTTACTCGGGAGATATTTTCAATTTGTATTGATATTTCAGGGGACTAATTATTGCTTGTAATTATTTGATATCATTTATGCTATACATAAAACCTTGTCTTATAAACATTAGTTTATCATTAAAAAATTATAATATTTGACAAGTCAAAAATATTTCACAAATAAATGAAGATATTATATATCTCGACGCCATCTAGTGAGAAATTAACACTAACAAAGCCTTTCCTACAAAAATAAAGTGGGTTGTTTGCAGGTGGAAAAAATATAATAAGCAGTAATTGTTGATTGAGGTACTAGTACATATTGAATTATTTGCGTGTTGGAAATAAGCCTCAATTTAATAATTTAAGACAATATCAGCGATTCTCAAACCAGCGCCCGTAAAGCTAAGGTTAAGGGTTCATATTCTATATCTCCTTGATGTTGTTTTACCAATTTAATTTTTTTAAAGTTTATGTGTACATAAATGTGATAGTTTGAAAATTATTTTCTTATTTAACTTTTTTCATTTCATATAATGTTTTTATGTTATATTTTTTTCAAATTCAATTGTGACAATTTGACCGTAAATAGGTACGTTAATTTCCTTTTCCATTAAGTTTTATTATTGTTCTAAAAAATATTATTTTGTTATTCTTACATAAATCATGCATGACTATCATAATATGGGCATGAGCCTAGTATGGTAGTTGAGAAAACCACCAAAATTATAATCTTTTAAAATTTATAAAATAAAAAATTGTTATTCACGGCTCATTGTAATATTTTGTAAATGGTACTTATTTGTCGTGACCAGATAAATCATCACAATGATAATTTATCCCATCTTTAAAAAGTTATATAAAGTCATGGAAAGTGATGAAATAAAAACTTTATTAACTGGGTTAGGTTAGGTTAGGTTAAAAAAAAAAATTTCATCGTTTCCAATGACTTTAATCACTTTTTAAAAGTGTGTTGAATTGTCACTGTGTTGAGTTATCATGGAACCCTTATTTATATATTCATAATTGTTTTTTTTAAATGTATTATTATATATATTTCATGATACGTTTATCTTGACGAAAAAACCACCAATATATTTAACCTTGAATGTTTAACTAAAAAAACAATAATTTATCTAATATGTAGGAAACGCTTAATTATGAGTGGTACCTATGTATATTTCGTAGGTACAGTAAATCATCAAAATGATATTTCATCACATCTTTAAAAAGTTATATAAAGTCATGGAAAGTGATGAAACAAAAAAATTATCAACTGGGTTAAGTAGGTTAGGTTAGATTAGGTTAAGTTAGGTTTAATTTTTTTTCGTCATTTCTAATCTAATCTAATCTAATATCATCCCGAAGAATAAAAAAAAATATCAGTAATAAATTAAGAATTATTTATTTGCTGTACAAGTATTGTAAATCCACACAACAGTTTCATGATAAATCAACACATCAACAGTTCAACACACTTTTAAAAAGTGATGTAAAGTCATTAGAAACCATGAAAAAAAAATCGTAACCTAACCTAACCTAACCAAACCAAACCTACTTAACCCGGTTAATAAAGTTTTTGTTTCATCACTTTCCATGATTTTATATAACTTTTTAAAGATGTGATGAATTATCATTTTGATTATTTATCAAAATGATAATTCTATGAATCAATAGATAAAAAGGAAGAAGTAAACAAATGAATTGCACTAATGCAGAGCTGTCAATGAGGGAATTAATAATTTTAAAAAGTGGCATGCAAACCACATTTATATTTTTAATATTTTTCCGTATCCCCTAGTACTTAAGATACATTATGGAAAACTCTAATTACAATATTTTTTTTTTTTTTTTTTTTTAATTATTTATTGAGTTAGTTTATACATTTGAATATAAACTAATATAAACAAGATCATATTTCATTTTGTAATTTTACATATTTTTACAATAAATATAACATTTCTTTTTAAATACATTCATTCTTCCTTCATTCTTCAGACTTTCAGGCATTTCATCATACATTTTTAGTCCTTTGTACATTAGGCAGTTCTGTGATTTTGTTTTTTTCATATGTGGCAATCTAATCCTATTTACATTTCTGGTTTCGTAATTATGAACATCTCTATTAAAAACAATTTCATCCTTAAAATATTTTGGCATTTGGTTGTTCATGATTTTATGTACAAAAATTAACACATTATATAATAGTCTCTTTTTTATAGAAATCCAATTTAGCTGTTCTCTCATTTGATCTATGCTTGCGTATTTTCCTTTTCCTAGTATACATCTCATAGCTCTATTCTGTATAACATCTAGCTTGTTCAAGTTTCCTTCATTGGCCAAATATAACATAGTAGAGCAATAATCTAAATGTGGAGCAACTATAGTTTTATAAATCAGCTCTGTAGTGTTTCCATTTAGTTTATTTCTTAATCTTCTAAGAAAATTGACTTTTTTAGATACCTTCTTTAGCACATATTCAAAATTTGCTGCGAAAGTTAGTTTTGAATCTAGTATCACACCTAGGTACTTAATTTCATTTACTTTTTCAATTTTTTCGTCATTAATTGTCAATTTTAACTCTGTGTTATGCGTTTTGTTGCCTATTTCCATATATTTTGTTTTGTTGACATTCAGTTTTAATTTGTTTAATTTCAGCCATTTCGCTATATTTTGAAGGTCTTCATTTAATTTATTGATTGCATCTGTGTACTCTTCACATGAAATATAGATTAATGTATCGTCTGCAAATAATCTAATTTTGCAATGTTTTATGGTTTTAATTATATCATTAATGTAAATAATGAATAGAATTGGACCTAATACCGACCCTTGTGGAACACCGAGGTTGTTTTCTATCGGTTCTGATTCTGAGCTTTCCACTTTTGTTACCTGTTTTCTTTCATGGAGATATTCTTTGAAAAGATTTAGAGCTACTTCAGAAAGACCTATATCTTCTAATTTTTCCAAAAGTTTTTTCCTTTCTATCGTTTCAAATGCTCTTTTAAAATCTAAGAATGCTGCAATGGTGATTTTTTTATTATCTGTTTCTTTCTTCCATGTATCAATCACAATGTTTATTGCAGCTTCACAAGAGTTATTATTACGGAATCCTGATTGTTCGTCACATAATATATGATGTTTTTCCAAATACTCAACGAGTTGTTTCTTTATTACAATTTCTAGTACCTGTTCGTATTTTGGTAACATATTTATAGGTCTAAATTCTTCACATTTTCTGGTATTAACAACTTTCGGAATCGGGATCACAATAGATGTTTTCCATGTGTTTGGAAATTTTCCACTTCTTAACGATTCATTTATTATGTTCAGTAGATGAGGTCCTATCACTGGCATTGCATCCCTTAAAACTGTAAAACTTATTCCATCTGGACTCTCTTTTGATTTGGTGCTGTTTAGAATCTGTAAAAGATATGTTTCATCAATCTCTTTAAACACAAGTTTTTCTCGGTTTAGGGGAACATTTCTCACGCGGTTGTCTTCCTTCAGTAATGGTATACTCTGATGTAATTCCGTTATGCTGTTTACAAAATATTTGTTGAAGCAGTTCTGTATGCTACCCTGTATCTGATGTGGAAATTCAATGTCATGTTTCATCCCTTTATCTTCAGTTTGCATTAATCCTTTTATGGTTTTCCACATTTTTTTAGTGTCTCCTTTTTCACAGATAATTTTATTTTTGAAGTAATCGTTCTTACAAACTTTCAGTTGTTTTGAGTATTTATTTCTTGCATTTTTGAATGCTTTCCAGTCTTGTGAGTTTCTTGAGATTTTTGCAATTTTGTACATTCTATCTCTTTCATATTGTATTGATTGTAGTTTTATGTTATACCATTTATTTGTTCCTCTTATTTTAGTAGTTTGGATTGGTATTAACTGGTCGATTACTTCTTGAAGGTTATTTATTAATGATTTAGACTTTTCATTAAATTCCATTTGATGAAGTTCATTCATATCACCCAGAAGTTCAATTAACCTTTCACTGTTATATTTTTTATAATTTCTGTATTTTATTTCTTTGCTGGTTTTCGTATTAGTTCTTTTTGTGTTATCTGTAATGTGTATAAGGTTATGGTCGGTTATTTTTGGCTCATCTAGAACTTTTACATTCAAATCTAATCTGTTGGATATGACAAGGTCAATTAACGTCCTGGATTTATCCGTTATTCGTGTCTCACTTTTAACAAGTTGTTTCATTCCCGATGCTTGGATAATTTTTTTAAGTCTTTTAGTATATGTATCATTCAAATTTTTGAAATTTATATTAAAGTCACCAGTTAGGATATTATTTTCTTCCTCTTCTAGGTTTTGGGTGCACCAGTTCTCTATAAATGATAGAAAGTCTTTGGTACTTGCATTTGGAGAATGGTAAATTACTCCGTATACTCCTTTCTTATATCCAGAAGTTATCCTGATCGCAAGTATCCAGCAGTTCTTTTCATATTGTGTGTTAGAAATAACTTCATATAATATGTCTTTTTTGATAATTATTATTGCTCCCCCTGTATGTCTACTGTAGGAATCACAGCGTATTGTTGTATATCCTTCAAAAGTAACTTCGCTATCTTCAATATCGCATGTTATGTGAGTCTCGCTTAACATTACAAGTGCAGGATCATTTCGTTCTATTAGTATCTGGATTTCTTCATTATTCGATATCAGACTCTGAATATTTAAGTATATAATTCCTTGCAGTTGGTTGCATTTTATAAAAAATTTACCTTCTTCTTCTCCAATTCCAATTTCCTTTTGTATACTGGACATTCGAAGCTCCACGCTGGATGATTTGAGTCTAGGTTTATCTTCAACTTGTTTTTAGTATTAATACAATTATTACACTTTTCTGTTCCTCTAATAGCCTTGCATTCTTCACTTTTATGACCACCTGTACATTTAGGGCATACAAAGGAGTCTTTTTTACATTCGCTCCCTTTATGGTTGAACCCGTAGCATTTATAGCAGCGCTTAATGTCAAATGCATCAAATACTCTGACCCTTTCCCATCCAATATTTATTTTTTGCATTTGCAACATTATTCCATGTGTTTGTGTATCTACTTCCAAATATATTATATATTCTTCTCCTGTTTTTAATTTCTTGTTTTTTATTACAGTTACTTCCATTTTTTGTGGTTCTTCTGGAAACTCGTTCTGAATTTTTATGTTCTGAACGATTTCTTTTTCATCCATTTTATGTGTTACTCCAACGACTTTTATTGATGGGAATCTTTTATCCGGGATCTTCGTTGTATATTTTTCACAGAACTTTATTTTTATGTCTTCCTGTAGTTTTTCAATATGCTGACTATTTCTACATGTAACAATTATTTTACCATCCTTTGCATTTTTTATTCCCATCACTCCTGTTTCAATTGGATCAATTTGTTTTTTAATATCCTCTTCGGTTTTCTCCGTGGTCTGCTCTTCTTTCGGAGTGATAATAATTTTTTTCCCCAAATTTTGGTATTGCTTATTGTTACCGGTAATTTCCTTAAGTATTCTATTTTCTCCAGAAATATCGGCCATTTTTGCTGCCATTTCGCTTATTAACCCCAAAATTGTAATTGTTTTCGGGGTTAATTTATTAATTTGTTCTTTGTTTTTTAACTCCTACACCAAACGCAAGAGCCAATATCTATTCATTGGGGTGGAAAAACATAAAAATAATATTTTATTTCACTTAGTACGTTATCTATTGTTGTAACAAAGTCATCTAAATTTTAAAAATAATTATATAACAATTCTTGATGATGATTTTACTAATTAAACATAACCTTCAATATTCTGAATTACTCAATTCTGATAACTCATGTTTAAAATCGAAGTACTGAGGTGACTCTGTCACTTAAATATTTATGCCGATTAGGCGTTGTTTACATATTCCATTATATTTTACTCATTCCACATAAGTAATTTTCAAATAAAACCGGAAATCTTTATTCTTCAACCGTCTTTAGTCATTATTTATTTTGCTTTGCACCAACATTTGTTTATACGAAGACGACATATGGTTGTCCCCGTAAACCCGGCTTAACCAAATACCCACTTAAATCGTTTTAATGAGACAACGAACCAGTTCAGTGTGATTCAAGACTGCTATTGACTTATCGAGGGATGGTCCATGTCAAACACGAACCCATGACGCAGACTACGCGAATCCAACTATAATATCATGGTATTCGGGACGGAGTTCTGTTTGATAGTCCTTTAAAATCAGGAGACCATCAAATATCTGTGGAATAAGATTCTGTACTTAAATTGGTTTACATATGTATATTAAATTGGAAAAAGCGTACAAGATGGTTGAGATTTGTTACAACGTGTATTGTTACTGGTTGGTCATTCTATTTTACGAGCTCATTGTGTCTATTTGTGTCCAACATCCATTTATTACGGACTACTGATGATTTTAATGTCTTGATATTTGTAAAATTTTTGTAGGAGAGTGGTAATATGTTGTATGTTATACGCCGTAGTAAATGTACTTATTTTGTCCAAACGTTGTGTTTGTTGATTATAAATTTGATTGATAGATCTAGCGAAGTCGGGTATATTGGTTGGTAGTTCAAATGCTTTGTTTCTGTGCATTTATGAGTGAGTTTTGAATCAGAGTTGTTTTTGTGTCATGATATATATTTTTTTTAATTTGTCTGTTATAGTTCTCATTAAAATTTTTTAATTATTTATGTTATCATTTCTAAATTGAGAACAACAAAACAGAACGAGGAGGGTGACCTTCATAAAGCCTGCAGGTGGTGAATCTAAATAATTAATAACATCTCCCTTGCGTTCCGCAACAGCCTACTCGCGTAAACCAAATTCAATTACCTTCCCCGCAAGCCGGAGACAGCAGATAATATAATATACACAAGCAGCCTTTCCACCCCGCAGCGGGGGGTGGAGACGGGGTAATTCAGTAAGATTGATGAGGTTCAAAGTGCATAGGCGAAATATCACACTATCGCTTGAACTGGGTCAAATAGAGTTGGCGAAGGAACGCATTAGAATGCATCGCTTTGATCCAATTTATGGCGGTATTGTTGACTTATTGATGACTCCGTTTCCACGACGAGAGTTTAATCTTAACGATAAATCTTTAGTGATATTGCTTTATCTCATGAAACGGTGCGTGACTGCAATCCTTGGGAATGGCATTACGTTGAAGTTATTTAAGTACCGAGAAATAAGTTTCACAAAATTGGATTTTGTTTGTGCAATAATAGTAATAATAATTCAGGTACACAATTTTTGATAATCCGCAAACGATAAAAAGATTCCTAAAAAGCACCTAGAAAATAAATGTTAACGGATGTGACTTGTATAATTATGTATATGGTAGTTGTACCAAAGCCCAACCCCTGCTGTGTGTTACTTTATGTAAAATCTTTAAATAATGTTTCATTATTTTTATTTGTTTTTCTGTCTTTATTTCTTTTATCTTTGATATTGTTAACATTAGTTTATGTGAATGTATTATTATTAACATTAGTTTATGTGAACGTATTATTGTTAACATTAGTTTATGTATATGTACCTATTATTGTTAGTATTAGTTTATTTCATTATTTATATTTGTTTTTCTTTGTTTATGTCTTTTATCTTTGATATTATTAAAATTAATTTATGTGCATGTATTACTGTTAAAATTAGTTTATGTATATGTAATATTGTTAATATTAGTTTATGTGAACGTATTATTGTTAACATTAGTTTATGTACCTATATGTATTATTGTTAATATTAGTTCATGTGAATGTATTACTGTTTACATTGGTTTATGTGCATGTATTATGGTCAACATTATTAATATAGCAACTATTTAAACATTGCACATACCAGTATTATAGTGAATATATGTTTAGAAAAACATATTCCAAAGTCCTCCTAACTAAATATGCTGAGGCGGACTAAAGTTATTCACTTATTTTTTATTTGTTTTCTACGTCGTTTTCATTAATCTCTTTCACAGATTTTTTTTCTTTATTTGTAATAATTAAACATTTCAATTCGCATTATATCTGCGGGAAATTGGATGACATTACATTTAATAAATATAATATTTCAACAGTTAACATACGAAATAAATGTCGGTACAATGCGTACGATGTATGGTAGTAAAAATCTTTGTTTTTTACGGGTTAATTTAAAAAAAACTGAATTTAACTTAATCCATGTTAGTTTAGTACTTTATATCACTATCAATTTCAATATATGTATTTTTTTTTTAATTCACCAATTTTGCAGTAAATATGTAATCGTACATAAAATGTGTTTATTGAACTGCTTGTATTCCAAATATAGAAAAATAAATAGTTGAAATTTTAAGTCCCGCACCAACAGTAACAACTAAAGTGTTATTGGTAGCGAAATATCATTTTTTGTTTTCATCTAACCCCAACCAGAACAATTTGTGAATGTATTTTGTTTTCGTTTCCCAATTGTTTAATTATTTAAGTTCCTGAAAAGGGTGAAGCAAAGAACACCTGCACAACATTAAAACAAGCGTGAAATTAACAACTATGGTATATCTGAGTATTTACATTACTTGTGTTTATTTTTCATTTTATTTATAATATGTATTTAATTTTTTTAAAGAAAGACAAATATTTCCAGGTTACGGATAACCTGACAATATATGAAAATCTCCTTCTACCACCACAGTAAACGGGAAATGTGGCTTGTGTTTTGATGGAGGACTTGCCTGCCGAGGAATTTAACACACTACATTTGCCGCGCGAGACGTCTGGCGTCTGGGTTATAATGATACCAGTCTCACATACATGTAAAGAAAGGTAAACATTATTATCATTTTCGGGAGATGTAAACTCTCTATGAGTTACCCTACAACTGTTTATAAAATCTATTTTTATTAGATGCAAATACAGACGATTTAAAGTAATCCGTTAAACAGTGCACTAGTAATTAAATATATCACACATCATAAACACTCACTGACCCATCGGATTTTTCCACCCACAGAGACGTGTCAATGCAGGTTTTCTGACCGCAAAAAAATGGCGAGAAAAGTCAGCGAATGAAAAAGTGTTACTGTGAAGCGGAATTCGCCTTGAAGGATGGGAAGTTAGGGAAGATGGATACAGGAGGGTGAGTTAAAATAATTCTTAGTAATGATATGATATCTCAAAGTAATGATATTCGAGTTTCTCTCCAGCGAAATTTTTAGGAATCTAGCTGCGAGGTAAATGACGTAAATTAAAGCTGCCCATAATAAATAATATGAATTATTGAGGATCCTTTCGGAATTAATTAAAACCTCGGGCAAACACCATCTCGTTCTATCTCGTGAGAGTGAAAATAAAACACACTTCTGAGGATAACAGAATTGGCTGAGTTATGAGCCACATAATGCGTCCACAGTATTTAAGTAATAAAAGCAGCAGGAAGCAGCTTATTATTAACCTGGTTACCAATAAATTTGAGAGATGTTTAATAAATCAGCAATACTCATTTTTCTCCTTGCATCATCTCCTTCTCTTTTCCATTTCATTCAGCCTCACAAGTTACCCTAATTGGTGTTATTTTAACGCCAGGAGGGCTTTTACATATCGGCAAACCAACAGTTTTAACCTGTGAAATAATTTTGAATGTTAGAAAGAAATAACAAAAATAAAAATACAATGGAAAAAAGAAACACAAATATTTAGAAAAAATTCAAGGATCACAGAGGTTTACAGAAAAAAAAACACCAGAAGCTTTAAGAATAGAGTTGGGAAAAGTATTTATATAATTATTTTAATTAAATTCTATTTTCTACTTAATGAAATTTGGAATTCACAATATTGAGACATAATCCACGAAAAACTGCAAGAGCTAGCTTGTTGTGTTCCAGATAAATTTGTCTAAGGAGGCCTTAAATCTTTGCAGCTTCTCGTAGGTTAAGCCTTTGAACTGTTATATTAATTCTAACCCGTCTTAACATACAATCTGGTAACATTTTTTAAATAAATAAATATGAGGTTATTATTCAGCTAGTTTGTTTTGTGTTCCCGATAAATTTGTATTAGGAAGTCGTAAATCTTTGCAGCTCCTCGTAGGTTAAGCCTTTGAACTGTTCTATTAATTCTAACCCGTCTTAACATACAATCTGGTAACATTTTTTTGAAATAAATAAGTACGAGGTTATTATTATAACACACTTAGAATATTGAGTTAGAGTTGCATTTTTTATCCCAGTATATCTCCTGCACCATAATATAGACCTCACGCCTCTGTTCTGAATTATTTCCATTATTTTAACTTGTTTTTGTGCTTGACTTGGTTCAGAAAAATTACTCTTTTGTTATAATTCAGGTGGAATGTTACAGTGGTATTGTAGACCAATTTTCTCGTTTTTAGGTCTAATTTTATTTTAACCAAAACAAAAGTAATACTTTGCCATATCATTAATAAATAAGAGGAGTCCCAAAATAGATCCCTGATTAAATGCCAATTGTGCTATTTTTATGTCATGCTACATTAGAACAGAGGTATTCTTGTGGGTATATTATAAGTTGCAGGAGTACGGAACGGTCAAATTTGGAGTACGGTATTTAAAAATACATTTTATCTAAGTAAAATAGCAAACTCTGTTTACCTCACTATTTAATAAAAAAAATTACATGTTTCAAAACACATGGTTTCTTCATCAGTACATAAAGTATGCATTTAATAACATAAGTAGTAAGTGTCTATAAAATAATTACGTCAATTATTAAGATAATATGTGAAATGACAAAAAAAATGATTTAAATAATATGACGCCAAAAAATGTTATTATTGAAGAAGCATTTATTTTAAGTCTTCTAACGTGGGTATGTATTTTAAGAGAATGAAATAAGAAAGGTAAATGTTTGTGCATATTCTAGTGGTTTATTTTTTTACATTAACCCCACACGGGAGGGTCTGAGGAGAATAAATTCCATCGGAACCTATGTCATCTTTTACTATGTTATTTTTTAAGGAAAGAAAAGAGAGGTAGTTTTGGGAAGGTAAAAGGTTTAAGGGTTGGGAAGAAATCTAGGGACCAGTTTGTTCGAAAATGCCGGACATATGAATATATCTCTCCCACTATGGCACAAGGCAATGGGTCGAGAGACCAGTTGGAGAGGCCAAAGGGTCTCCTCAAACCAGTCTAACTCTATCTGGCACGCCTCCCAGCTGGTGGGCGGGCGCATCTACACACGAATCGCATCGACCTATAGCAGATGTGATAGTTATCCAATAAATGGTTCCCCGAGCTGCGGTACCCAAACCCGCCTTTCAAATTAAAATTATGTAAAACCTAGAACATTTTATGATTTCGCTCAACGTTATTAATTTCAATTTTGTAAGAGGGATACCAAAGCACTTTAATCATAGCCCCATCGGCTCAGGACATATTAAGCGGTATTTACATTAAAATTAAGATTGTCACTCTTCAATCACTCTTAGCAGATTCGTGTCTGCTTCTCAAAACCAGTATTCGCTTTCCAGTTTCCAGATCATGCAGAACTGAAAAGCTGTTGCTTTTACCCCTCCACTGTATCTTGTATACGTACACAGCATAATATTTCAAAAACATTTTGTAATTTTTTTCACCACAACTTACAGTTTTTGTCGTTTTCTAAAACACCATTGATCGATTGATATCCTATCAAATGTCTGAGCGAGCGGAACATTTTATAAGCCATGCATCATTTGCCAATGACTCTTTGCCTTTTTGAAGCATAAAAATTTATTTCTCCGGTATCTTTTCCACTTCATAGACTCGTTGTGCAATATTTTATTTTATTATTTACCCTCCACATCATTACGAAATACAAAGTTAACAAAGCCATATCTCTGGAGGGGTTAAGGGAAAAACAAAGAAAAGTTTTTCGATTTTAAGCCAAAAAAACTTAATTCGTACCCAACTCTTTTAAACAACAGAAGGCGTTCCTTTTTTAAAAATTTGAATATTTTTTGTGAAAATTCACCTCTAAAATGGCTTTCACAATGCACTTGGTAATAAAGTTTACTTTACGTTTTAATTATTTATTTATTTATTAACGGACATCGTCCAAATTACAAAATAATAACACGAATAAAGTAAAATGAAAAATACAGGAGTAGACAAAGGTACATGAAAGCTAAGACATATGGTAGATATAATATAAGACAAAAAAAAGTGACAAGTCGAATCAAGTCAAGAATACGCCGTGGGTCATGACCACAGGACACTTGACACAAAACCGTTGATTTTAAGGTAATATTTTTGAAAGGATTCGTGAAGTTGATATCGATCGGTGGTTGATATTTATCTATTGGTAGTAATGAGTCAGAAGCTTCTCTAACACAAACGCTAGGCGTGTTAGTAAAGATCAGGTCAAGACAGTTACCTTGACAGTTATGGATCGAATTTAGTTGGAACATGTTCAAGTAGGCAAATAGATTCATTATTATAGAAGCTTGAAGGGAAATATTACTAGGAGTTTTCACACCATGATTGTCACTAAGCCATATTACCTTCGGTAGATTGTAATCACCGCAAATAATTAATGAATCGGCATTTAATTATCAGATTCATTTGGAATAGTTTTTTTATGCAATAAGAAGATTGGCAATTATGTAACATGAACGTGTCTGAACGGCAAAGAGAAATCTTTTTTGGTGTGAAAAGATTCAATACAAGAAGGTTTAGTTTAAACAAGCCAATTTACACAGCGACCGTAACAATGGACAAAAAGAAACCTAAAAATAATTATTCTTTTGATGGTCCGCTCTTGGATTTATCCCTTTCTTTTATTCCCAGGATCATTATGATCCATTCATAAAATCATGAGAGAAAAATAGCAGAGATTTTGCCAAAATTTTAGGGTTGGAGAAGATAGGTTATGAGAAATTAGTTATTCCAATTGGAGTATTTTAATTATTTCCCAAAAGGTGAAATTAATTCAATGCTAGGCAAAAGGTATCAGAAGAAGTTTGGATTTTAAGGGTTTTCATAATATAATACTCTCATGCAAGAGGAAATCATTTGAAGAATTCGAAACTTTATCAGAAATTAACGTTCAGCGAGGGGATTTGGTACAAATAAATAAAATTGGTTAATGGTGTCTGATTATTTGAAATTGGAATGATTCTATAAAAAAATACTTATAGATAAATAATATTATTGATAGACATCTAAATGTCTAAGGTATTATTTAAGCCAAGTCCAGCAAAACATGTTCAATTAAAACTTTTGCGTTTAAATAGTGATAACTTTCAATTTATTGGAATAACTTCTTATTGACTTTTCATTGTTTTATGCGTCAATTTAAAAAAAAAAACATTTATTCCAATAATTTTTTTGAAGGTTATACTAACTATTAAAAATAAATTATTACAATCAAATACATACGAATATTAATGTTTATATATTGATTATTTTTTATGAACGTATTAATAAAATCTCTTTATTTAAGATTAATGAAATCAGGACCTTACCATTAAAATATTTTATGAAACACTGTTTGAAAATTTAAAAAAACGTTTTTCAACTTTAAAATGAGCCGTTAGCACCAGATTGTATTTGTCTAGTCGGTGAATTAATAACTTGCCGGTGGATCCTTTTAGAAATATTTGAGATTTTAGACGTTCATCAGAATTCAACCAAATAAATCCCACTGAAAGAAAAAAAATCTTGCCACGCGCCGAGTATTCTTTTTACACGACTTCATCACTTATGAGAGTTGATACGGCAAATTCAACCGTAAAACTGTCCAATATACCAGGGCCGCGCGTCGCATATTTTCGTGCACGGCTGCTTCACTTACGTCTTTAAGATTCTGGCTTTATTTTAGGTATTAACTCACCTGCTATTGAAATTCACGGATTTGATAAAGGCAGAAATTGTGTTCTACGAATTGAAATGATTCAATAATAATTAGTAGACTTATGTACCCGTAAGATGGAATTAAATCTCTTTCAGTTATAACAGGTCTCTTGAGAGATTTGCGATATCTGATATTTTCTCACTGCCTTTTATGTCTTCCAGTTCAGTGCTACGATTCAATCTGTACTGCGGTCGGATGTCTGTTTGCATTCAATTTCATCTAGCGATATTTATCTCTTCCGGGGGAAATATTACGGGATTCCATCAAATGTATTTTTAATACGTTTTCCTATTTTTTCAGTAGTGCTGGAATGAAAGGAATGTATTCACAACATTTCAGTATTTTCCCTGGCGTGAATATGAGAATAAAAACATATTTTTTTGACTATTTGGTACATTCCTTTCATATAAATGTGCCGCTAATGCTTTTAGACATCATGTAGAATTTGAATTTTTATGGTAGATACGTGGAATATGTTACATATTACTGTGAAATTAAGGCAAAGTTACCCTAAGGAAAATTGACGTAATTCTAATTAATAGTTATAACTTATAGCGCCGTTTCCCGCAGGTGTAGGCAGATAAGATGGACCGCAACATGACTGGCACAAACCCCTTCAATCATATTTATACATACTCATCTGTTATTCTAACACGGCTGATTCACTTGATGTTGCCATGTCTTTCTCGAACAACCCGGACTGCTTCTACCATCCACTTTGTGATAAATACTTTACAGTATTAGTTATTCACAGCGTTGACAGAGGATTGATTATTCGACAAATAAATTTTGAAAATAATAATTATTTCACTGTGTCAAACGCATTTTATAAGTACGCGATTTCAGAAAGAGAATTAATCTGACTGTATAATTAAAAGTTATCAAGACCTACATATAAATACGAGCGTCACATCGTCAATTTGAAGGGCCGCTTGTTTGTTATTTCGCATTTATATACTTCTCGGTGAATAAGGACTCGTTAGAATTATGAATTTGTTGATGAGATGAAGTTACGTAACTAAGTCGCATTACTACAAGTGGGTTATTAAGGCATTTTCTTCCAAGGAAAATGTATGCCATTTAAAATTGCTTTAAACCTTACGGGAAAGCAGACAAAGAATATTAAACAGTGTGAAGAAGAAAATATATATGTATTTATTTGGAATACTATTCGCAGAATTAAAAATGCTTCCTCACCCTTATTCAATTAAGAAAAGCTTTTAAGCGATTGAAGGAGAGTGGTAGAATCGACTTTTATTAACCTGACCAGCATTTGAAGTACATGGCGTGGGTTTAATTGAATGAAAGGCATTATTTCGTATGACATGGCGTAGCTTCACTATTAATTAGAAAATAATCTGAATTTTGTCTTTTGCTGAGACTTTTTGATTTGTTTAGATAGATTTTTTTCTCTCTAGTATTATTTTAAGTGTTTTTAAGAAGCTCTCTTTATAAAATATTAACTAAAATAAATGTGATATAATGCAAAAAATAAAGCTTTTACATAGGTTTGACGTTCAATTCAATTGTTTCGGTTTATTTAAGACCCCGCATTCCGAATTTTTACCAACATAAACAAGGGTTTCCGGGGGTAAAATGCGCTAACTTCGGAGGTACGTGGTTTTATAAGTGAAAAAGACAAATTACTTTTTAAATATATAACAATGTTTTAAGGTAGTGTTCAGGTAAAAAAAAACTGTTTTTATGGGAAAATGAAAATGCTTATATGAAAAAATATTTTTCGACGGGAAAATAAAAATTGTAATTTCGATAAAATTATTCATATTTTTTACTTCTATCATTGTGTAGAATCATCTTCTAACCTGCCAACATAATACAGGGTGTCCGGGGGTAAAGTGCGCTAACTTCGGGAGGTGATTGTACGTGGTTTTAGAAGTAAAAAAGGTGAATTGTTTGTCTGGGAAAATGAATATCCTTCTAAGGAAAAAAAAATGGCATGGGAAAATAAACATTGTAATTTCGAAAAAAGTTATTTATATTTTTTATTTCTACCATCATGTAAAATCATCACCCAAAATTTGCCCAATTTACTCCTCAGACACCCCGTATAACATACTTCCTTCGAACAATTTAAGTTTCTAAGCTCTAAAAAAAAAGATGTTATTTTTTAAGATAATCTCTATTCAGATGCCGAATCATTTGCGATAAATAGTTCATTTTTATTAATTAAAAGAATTATTTTAAAAGTGTTAAAACTATTTTATTGCTAATCAAGTATTGCGAAAATTTTTGCCAAATTTTCAAAACGTTTGTTCGGTTCATTGGTGAAACGTTTGATTCTGGGAGTTCTATTCTAATTAACTCGATTATCAACCTTATCAACTAGATTAAATGCGTTAATAAAGCTGCACCAATCTTAATACAACTACTGCACACAGCCATGAAAACTAGTTTGCATATTGCTATGTGTAACCACTGACCATATGACCATAAATAAATATTAAAATGAAGCGATGTTAACTTGAATTCGGTTTAGCTTCAATATTATCATCAATATTTTAACCAATAAATAATTAAAACTTGTCAAATTATCCTTCATTTGTTCAAATAATCCATTATGTAGATGAAAATTAGACACTCACTCGCGTTTCTGTTGGTTTGTTGGAGGATAGAATCTAACTCCTCAAGGATTCTGCAATGTCATCCATTGTATCACGTGTGTATGCTTCGACAAAGAGTCTATGTATCGAGTTTCAGCTCGATCAAACATCGGGAAGTGGAAAATGTTCATTTCCCAGATATGCATTTATTCATTCATGAAAACAAATTTGAAATTTAAACAGATGTACTCGTATTTAAAAATAGCATTTATTTGTTTTAATCATTTAATTTATGCATATCGTTTACGCATTTACCTGTGGATGAGACACCGGTGTCCTTCATACAAATATCAATTTGTGTTTTTTCACAAATTACTCTATTAAAATAATATAAACTATATTTGCGGTACATTCCAGAGTGGAAATACTCTCAGTATCGCCGTTGTGTAAGACCAATATTCAGGATTTAAACGTTTCTTGAAATAGTTTTGGCCGTGTTTGGTGACCATATTTGAATTATCCAAATACTACCCCAGCTTCCCCTTTGCTACCCTTTTGCCTTCCTAACCACCTTCAGCCGCACATCATACCCCAATTTAAGATGCCATAGTCTCACCGACTGCAGACGGTTGGGAGCAGTTTGGACTCTTGTGCGGTTTCACATAAAAATAAATATATTTACACATATGTTGACAGAATCAGAAACAAAAAAATGAAATAAATAAACGAAAATACTTAATTCTTGTCATGTTGTCGTGTCGTTCTTTGTTTTGTTTCTTTCTCTCTCCTTTTCAATCCTCTGTATTTGTTATCGAGCATAATCTATTTTTACCAATGTATTAGTGGGTTTCTTTTAAATTCCTACCTTGGCTATGTGCTTATGTATATTTTACTGTCTGTTTCCTTTTTTGTTTCTTCTTGTTTGTTCTACTTAACCTCCCTTTTTCTACCTGTGTTCCGTTTTGTATATGACATTTAAAATTATGATATCAATATGCCAAATTTAAATTGTACCTATTAACTTCCACTTATGTATTTTAAGTTACTCTCGTCCTATAATGAGTTTTGTAACTCATCGGGATTGCTCTAGCAAGAAATAAATAAAAAATTTAAAACTTGTCAGATAATATATAATACCATCATTGTACCACGATTACTGTTCAAGTATTATTTTTCTCTGCAATGAAGAAAAATTAAAAAAATGCAAATACTGCAAAATAAAGCAATGAGAATAATAAAACGATATAGAGATATGAGCTATATTATATGATAAACGCATAGGATATATGTTGGATGAGCTTCATTTTATAACAGTGAAGCAAAGTGTATATTTGAATTTGTTTTATTTTTTATACATAAGATAATCATAGAGATTATATCTAAAGGAAATGAAAGGAAAATAAATTACAATCACGAGATATACAGACACAGGATGAGAAATGCAGAATAAATTAGGTTGATCAGAAGGAAGAAATCAAGCACACAGAAAGATCTGATGTACCAGGCCGATGTACTTTGTAACAAAATGTTGATTTAAATTATTGAGATTGAAAATGTGTATAATTTTAATAGGTATTAAGAAAGTATGTCCACCATTGATGTATTATATTTAGACTGGCCTCCAAATCTTTCTACGCTCTAACTAAAAGTACCAATTCCGGTCTACGCCTACCGCTTATCGCGTTCTAATAGTGGAACAACTTTCGACTGTATATTAGTATGCCGTAGCGCCTCTAATTGTAGCTCTATGCTTAAGATCAATGAATAAATAAATGATTATCACAAACAAAAGCACGTCATGTTCATTAGGTGAATTTTGCGGCTTTTATACAACATAATGTGAAAACAATTTATTCCCAAAAATAGATTTACAAAACTAAATTTTGCCCAATGAGAGAACAACAACTTCAATAGGTGAAGAATTTTGTAAGACGAGCCTATTTAATTTCTTGGAAAAACTAAAGTTGCGTGGGTTTTCTATAATCTTTTTCTTTTTACTTTTTGATTTCTTTTGAGAGACATAATCCAACCGAAAACTTCTGTTAAATTGAACAATTTTAGTTTTAATTTAAATGTCGCTCCAAAAGATCTGGGCTTAACTTTGTTATAATACTTTAGAAATAAGATATCACATGCCTTACAGTCAATAAAAAAAAAACAATGTGATAATTTAATTAGTTTTTAATAAAAATAATTTTGCATAATGTATGTATAAATTATACTGTGAGTTATATCAAAAATTTAACAGTCCTTAATAGAGTTCTCTTCTGAAAAATGATTTGCATATTGCTTTGATGAGTGAAGAAAATAAGTAATATTCAATCACCTGTGATCAATTCTGTGAAACACCTATGTGATAAACTCAACCGTCTGGAGCCAATGAGACAATGACATCCCCAATTGGGGTGTTGCTGAAGGTAGTGGGTAGGGGAAGGATATGGGGAAGAGCAAGGAGGGGAAGTACCTGGATATTCAGATCTGGTCACTAAACACGGCCAAAGCCATTTCAAGAGACTTTTAAATTCTGATTATATACTACATATTATTTTAAATGAGTAATTTGTGTAATAACACAAATTAAAAAAATAAATTAAGTAAATTTCTACGCTTCGTAAATTTTAAACTTAGGATCCCTTTAGAACACATAAATTACGTGTCGTCAATGACTCTTTTGAATATTCCAACATTAGAAAACAGAAGAAAAATAAACTACTTTTTATTCAAATATTTGAACTCTAAGGACGGGTTGTTTCAGAGAATTTGAACAATTCATCAAATTTCAACGTTCATTTATGGGTTCTGTGGAAGTCCTATTCAAATTCTGTTATTATATCATTATAGGCTAGTTGCTTGACAGAACTGAAATAATAACAGAACTTGATAAAATCTTTCACAGAACTAAAAAATTAACTTTGAAATTTGAAGAATTGTTCAAATTCTCCGAAACAACCAGTCCTAAATTCGATTCTTGTGAACTCCTGCATTTAATTAATCTACAAATATCTACACGAACAACTAGGCAAATATCAACATTTTACATACATACATCTCATTCCAAGTATAGTTTTCACTCTCCAATACAATGTTTACCCAGCTTGGTAAGAAATACTTAAACAATTTAAATGTATTTGACAATAATTTTTATAAGACAAACTTGGCTTAAGTATGTGCGAACTATTTCTACCTACTTTGTTAACTGTTGTTATCAACTAATACCTTCTTATTATACTTTCTTATAATTATTATCGTTGATTTGGAGGATTTTGGCCGATTTTCTATTTTTTGTCTCACTTATTCGTACTCTATCATGCTTATATTTTTTAAACTCTTATATTTTATGTAACCTATATTTTGTTAAACCTGATATTTTATGTTATCTGTATTACAAGTAGATGTACATTATTATATGTAAAAGCCCTACGGACGTTGAAATAAAATAACACAACGTGATTTGAAATTGCGACCTCCAGATTGCTAGTGGAGAGCCTTACCAGTCTACCACTGAGGCCGTCTTTAGGCAAATTAATAAATTATTCCAAGACAAATTAAATAGAGAATTACAAAACAAACAAGCGAACACTTTTTCAGAACTAACATTAGGGAACCACGGCATTACCTATATCCAGGGTTTTCCAATAAGAGGTGTTATTTTGAGGGTAGAGAGGCTTTTCAACAATAACTCTTGGGTTTTCCGAGTCCCAGATGCGACAATTTTGCTTGTTGACGAAGCCACCGAGGTGGAAATGGGCCTCATCACTCAAAATGATTTGCATTTGATTCACTCAAGTGAATTTTAATAATTTCAATGCGTTGTTGAAGCGTGTATTGTTTTATTTGTATGAATGGTGTTGTTTCTACTTATCAAATGTTAAAAAATGACAGCTTCAAAAGTAACATCTACCGAAATAGCGGGCTATTCAAAATAACACCTCTTATTGGAAAACCCTGTATATAAAATTTGATTCACGTCTAGTGTCTTTTTTGGCCACGATCTTAAAGTTTTTAGCAAGCTCCTTTTCCATCAATGGAGTATTTTGTATTATTAGGTTAAATACGATCAGTGCAAACAAAATAAATACACCTTTTGTTTGGTAATCCATTTGTGTAGTCCAAATAGCTATATTTTTATGTCAGAGAAAAGAGAATTCGAAACGTTATGAAAAAAACTTTTCATACGGTATAATGTTTGTCCATAGAAATATATAACTATACAATTTACGCTGAATCGCGGACAACTAACATGTGGTGATTACAAAACCAGTGATTCGAGCTTAAATTCGATATTTGCAGATGAAGTTTTAAATAGTGAGTCGTTGAAACGTTCAACTCGCAAAGCGTCTGCAATCCATTATTGATATTAGTTTCCTGGACACCCTCGCAGCCAGCGGCGCCCGCGAAGGACATTCCTGGTCCCCGAGAAGACATTCATTGCCTGAATAAGTTGTGCCCTCGTACATTATACAGGGGACGGGGCATTAAGTTCTCGGCGCGTGACCCCGTAGTCACCCGCCACCGCTACCGTGGTGCCCAGTGTCACCTGGACACAACCTCACTTGAAGCAGTGACAGGGTTAACAATAAGAAAATAATTGAGATTTATGATTTTCAGAGCATTTTAAATATTGCACGTACGATGATGCATACTGCAAGGCTATCTGAAATGTTAGCTCAAGGAGAAGGAAGCTTTACACGGCATGATTGCGGCATTATTTTTAATTTATGTTCTTGATATTTTTAATTTTGTTTCTCGCATATACTTATGTAATTTTATTTTTATTATTTCTTTCTTTTCTTTCTTATGTTTCAATACTGTCATTAAATTTGTACCACCCACATGTAAAAGCCCTCTGGGCGTTAAATAAATAAATAAATAAATAAATAAATTATTTACACGAAAGTCAAAAATTTCCAGGTTAAGAGTAACTAGTAGAATAACTGTTAACTTTTTTTGTGTATTACATACTGTGTGTCCATTTACAATACACATGTAACATTAACTACATATGAAACAATGAAAGAAAAGAATAATAGAAATAACAAGTTATAAATAGTGATTTTTGGCATTGACATGCCTCTTGAATTCTTCAAGGCTACTATTAAAAACATCGATAGTCTTGGAGGCGTTGTTTAACAGCGCCATACCTCGTGTCATGCTATGCCGAGCCAGTACGTCCGTTCTGCCACGTGGGATACATAGCAGATCATGGTGCCGTCCCTGGCTGTAGTTGTTCGGTACGAACAACTTATAGCATTCCAGAAGGTATGGGCTATCTATTAAATTATTAAGAATTCTGTATGCCGTTACTGCAAGGGCCCCACTCCTCCTCAAGTGGAGACTTTGGTAGCGCGTTTTGGCAAGCAAATCTTCGTGATGTATGAATCGCGGGTACTCTCCGTGCATTCTCAAATACATGTATCTCAAAAACTTTTTTTGAATCTGTTCTTATTTTTCAATGTATTTTTGTTGGTATGGGGCCCATACAGCAGAGGCGTATTCAATTTTAGACCTTATAATGCAGTTGTAAAAAGTCATCACTGCCTCGGGATTGGAAAATTGTTTGCAGAGTTGTAGTTTGAGTCTTATGACAAATCCGAGAAACTTGTAGTATGATGTCGTCAACTGCAATATATGGTCCGAAAAAAACTTAAATCTATTTAGAAACTTCTGACACCTGTCCCACAATATAATATAATAACGTTTCACTTTCATACATCCATCTAATATGCACGATTTGAATAAATGAAATACGTCAAATGTCAGCTGGAATTGGGCGGGGAAAATAGAATCATACAAACAAAGATACGTGTTTACATATGTTCTAATGTGTCATCTTCCTGTCAACACATTTCTTTTCCTACCAGGAGACAACTTTTCTGGTAGATCACGTAGTATTATTGTTATCACATATTTTATTTTACTTCTATTTATTTCAACTTGTTTAAGCCTCTGCTGCTGACATTACGTCTGTCAGACACCGCTAATCTATGTGCAGTTGATACGTTGCATTTGGTGGCACTTCGTTTTGTCTCGCTCATGTCATGATTTAGAACAACTTCAAGGATATATTTTTGTTCTTTTTTTTCAGAGGGTTGTGGCAAAATATTTCATGATCTCGTAAATATTAATAAATTCCTCAATATTTATCAAAAAACACTATTCAACAACAAAAATTTCTAACTTCTAAAATAATAGTATTTAGGATCGGTCGGAATACTCCTCACTAGAATGAAAAGCAAATAATCTCCCAGTGGCAGAAGGTAGATTTCGGAATTCGATATTTCACTAGCAGGATAAAAAACATATTTGCACCGTTCCACGCTTATGGCGCAAAACATTCATGAAAAACATGGCATCAAATGTTAAGATTTAGTTTTCATTAGTGCCCAAATAAAACAGTGATAGTATATTTCTTGGTTTTGTGCGTTTTGCATGACGTTCGTACACAAATACCTTTTTTGTTAGCTGTTCTATTGTTCTGTTGAAAATAAATTACATTGATTTTGAATTTACACTCTTTTATTTCTCTTTTATACGGGATGTATGTTTAATGAACGGGGCCCATAAGACTCCGGTACGCGTATGCTTACCCCGCCTAAGGGGCAAGTGTACGCAACGACATGCATGTGAACTGTTAAATAAAGCTTTATGACTAATGTAAAAAAAATTTGATTTAATAATCCATCATACTAGCAAATATATAATTTGTAAAAACTATTTAAAGGTTTCTTAGACAAAAAGTTTTATGTATAAGTTGCGTAAGGTTAACCCACTTTACTCTAAGACTTATTTTATTTAATTTTTCGAATACCAATAACATTATGAACGCATTTAAAATAATGTTTTTTGAAATGTATTAGGAATAAACGAAACTTTTTACGTGCTGGTTTTGTATTAATTATCAGATTTAATTGGTGTCATCTTTACCAATTCATTCAAGTGACAAATTATATAAGTGGGGAATGGATTATGTAAAATATAACTAAATTGTTGAAATAAAGAATAGATTCGCTTTTGAGATTTTTGAAATAATGATTTGGAACATTGCCAAGAAATCAAGGACGAAATGGCTAGAAGTCCTTTCATGTGGATTCAGTTCATATGAAAATGGGTATATTCTACAATTCCTCGAAACTCTTGTATAGGAAAGAAGCGTGAACCCTGACAAAAGCAACTAAGAGGAATCAGACCCCTTTGAACTCTGTGTAGATGCGAATAATTCCTTGGATAGACCGACTTACGAATGCACAGGTCATGGCAAGAATCCAAAGACAAGGAAAATGTCAACACAATCAAAAAGCGAAAAGTACATGAAGTACTTTGGACGTACTATAACGACGCAAATGTGTGTTGGCACAATACGAACGTAATGGCTTAGTGTTTTGGTGGCATTTAAAATATGCAGAATCATGGAATAAAGAAGAAAACTAGAAGTGTCTCTCATATAAATTTGAATGGAAATAAATGTGCCACTAATTTAATACATTTTTGTTCTAGACCACTTAGCACGCGGTCTGTTTCTCTTATACTTGTATGAAATTGCTTATCGCCATCCCATTTAAATTTCGTCATCATGATGAAAAACACTGGGCTTTCATTTGGATTAGGAAACTTATTGGGTTATTCCTTATTCTGTGACCGACGATAATGTTTTTGAAGTTATAGTCTAGTGTCTAGTGGAACCATCAATGAATGCATAATACATTGAAGACTAGACATGAGTTAAGTGGATGGAAATGTCGATGGTGTTTAATAATCTCAGATACCAGCAGAACTCAATAAGTACAGTGAACGTTAGAATGTCAAAGGTTATTTTCGGATGTGATGTGGGATAAAAAGGGACGATTTAACGTTAGGCGGTTAGCTGGATAAGATTAGTTACGAAAGTGGTCCTGTAACCGTTAGGAATTTATTCATTAACCAAAATGACTCGCATATATGTATATTTGTTTTTTCGATTGATGAAATTATCGATTAAATTAGTGTTGTGTTATTTAAAAATCTATGGAGAACATTTTTATTAACTGAATGATTATCCGCACAACCTTAAAACTTGTTAACCCATAAAATAAAAAAAAATAAAAAAAATAGAATGCCTTGTGGGCGTGTTTTATGATAATATTATGTTTTATAATTATGATAAATATTTGCTTAATCGAGGATTAAATTAAAAATACAAAAATTTCTTCACGAAATTCAAATGGAATGGAGATCTACGATGTCAGGCGAATTTATGTGAGAATTATCAGAGCGGGGGGCTATTGGTCTTAATGGAACATTTTTGTCCATTCAAATTTGTATTGAAGGCTTTACTAGTATTATTTACTATTTACTTTACGAGTTAACCGCTTGTGTGACAAGAAGTACATCGTGGATTTTCTGGTAACGACTTGCTGGAGAGATTTGGGTCGATTTTATGGAATTTTCAACCTTTACAAATCCTCCTTGCATACTTAAGTAAATTTTATTCGTTTGACGAGGAAATTACTATCATTCAAGCTTGTCGTTTCATCACTCGCAAACATTGATTTTTTATCTGTGAAAAAGTGCTTCGTAAAATCGGTCAAATGTCATAATTTTGGAACACTGGTAAAAAGGTATAACTTACAAAAACACCATATTGCAAAAAAACCTGTCAGTTATGACGTAATTAATGTCTGCCAGTGTATGGCGGGTGATTCATATTTTTACCCCTGGCGTTCCGAAGATTGCATTTACATTTATTTATTTATGGTACCTACAAGCAACTTAAAATATATTTTACAAAAACGGGATTAAAAATAATTGTACAGTGTAAAAATACTACAAGGATAACTAAATTTTACAACTCAAATTTACCATCAGGCTATTAGAAAAAAAATACTAAACTAATACTAAATAATAAACGCTTTTTGTTAGTAGTTCTTTGCTACGAGTATTAAACACATATGCTGCTTCTACATATTGGTTAGATAAGCTTTTTAAGCGTGGTACGAGTATAATGGCTCTCGCTGTGGCAAAAGATGATATGGCAGTTTGCCTTACATACGCAATCCTTGTCTATAATAACAATAAATAAGAAATCGTTTGATTCAAAAGATGAAGATAAAAATCTCATTGCAGCGTTCGCGATCTGAATCTACGCCACTGCAGACGGGGAGTCCGGAAGTACGGAAGCTTGCGCCAGTTTCCGGGGACAGGAGCGTCCTCACGTGCCCGCGCTAGATGAGAGATAAAGGTACGTGCAATAGAAACTTACTGTCATTTGCTTTTATTGCGGCCCGCCTTTATGGACCTGTAAACACTCATAGCCGCTCTTCTTGGTCGGTCAGACTATTAGAGGAATACAGCTTCCAATGATATCCGTAATGACCAATGTACAATTTTTATCTTATATTCACTCAGTGGAAACTGATTTCGTTTGCGATTGCATTTGAGTTTTAATTGTTGTAATAATAATAAATTGAATTGCAATTATGAGTCTATTATAAAATAATAAATATAAGCAATATTACAAAATCAGTGTGTCATATATGCTAATGTGTGTGTACTTTTACGTATTCTATCTTTAATCCATTTAATTTGTTTGTATTTTACTTTTGCACCTAAATAACTTTTACGAGTTTTAATTTTTACACATGTATAATACAAATGACCTAATTTGCTGATTATTATTGTTATCTATTTATATTTGCAAGCAAATCCATGGTTTTATTCCGAGATTGATGAAATTTTGCACAAAACAAGAAGAAGTTTACATAAAATTTCGAAAAATTTCACGTAAAACCCGTGCAACGTTGGAGACTTCAGCTAGTTTAATATAATAAATAATATTGTTATAACTTTTTAAACATATCATTTACGTAAGCGATTTTGGGCATCAAGCCTGTTTTATGTAGGTACTAAAATACATTTTTACTGTAGCTCTTCAATGATAACGTTGAAAATAAGTAGCTTGCATCACTAAACACATTTCTACCGATCAACGCTAACTTACTGTTGCACAAATTCTGATATTACATTTTTAGATACATGTCATTATGAACGCGTGGAAGACGAAAACATGAGCTGTTAGAATTAAACGATGAGCTCAAATAATGTAAAAAGTTATCAAATTTAGTCAGCGTTTTAGTGATTCAATCACCTTAAGGGCACTTCGTTATTACGGAATTGATGGTTGCATAAGAAATCTATCTTTTTATAAAAAATTATATTTCTTTTAAATATTACGTTTTCACCTATTGTATGTTTTCAACAACAGTTACTGACTTCACTAAATGACAGGTTATTCAAAAGAAGTGAACAGAATACATTATGCAATTCATACAAATACAATAAATTTTCGAAAATCTAAAATATGATCACATCATCAATAAGGAACCCGAGTAATAAAACATAAATTCATACTTTTGATCAACAAACGGTGTTTCTGAATATATAAGTTTTATTGTGCATAATTATACGTAGAATTAATAAATCGTCATTTAAAACCGTAAGAGACTTAAACGCCCTGTGATTGGTCAGCGGGTTCTGACAGAACTTACACCGCTACTGGTCAGTCACCACCGCAGTTTTTAATTTATTTCAATACAATTCACATTACGAACATTCATGATTAAAAAAAAATAATAATTGAATTCTTTGTTACCACACACGATTGCTAGGGCCTCCATTCAAATTGCGACGATAATAATTTATTTATTTTTATATTAATTTTCGGGAAATCGACAGATTACATTTAATCAGTTTGTACATAAGTATTATATAGGCAAAATAAAATCAATTATTGATTTCCTCCTTCTGACTTTACCTCTACTGAGGCAGCATAATATGGAATAAGTACATTAAATTTGTGAGAAAGGAATATGAATTAAAAATTTTTAACAAAACAAAAGATTATATAAAACGAAAAATTTACAAAACAATTCATTTATAGCCATGGAGAGAGGTTGTAGATATAAATCAAATCACGATAGAGATATAATCATTAGAGACATAAACGTTATTCACAAACCATCAGAGAAATATTATTTTTGGTCCTCTTGTATTTGGTAAGTTCGCAACTGAAAATATCAACCTTGGAAAATACGCTATTGTAATAATTAATAATAATTATTCTTAAAATAGTTTATTTCATGAAATAATTCCTTCTGGCTGATAAAAGTTTAAAACAGCTCACTCCATCTTTGTTTATACTCTTCAGTTGATTTAACGTGCTATTTATTATAAAATTGATGTTTTAGTAATGACAACCTTTGTAAAATGGCAAAGGAAAATTAATTACAATATTGAATTTAAATTCCATTTACTTAAGTACAAAGAAATATACGCGGTTTCACGAACAAAACGAAATATTATTATGATACAATGTATCCTGAGTACCTACTTACGTACTTTCATGAAAACAACCGTAAACGTATGAATATCCCCGGGGTAACTTCTTCCAGCAATACTGTGTGTAAAACAAAGCATACCCTTATCTTAGAATCTTTACGTGTTTACTGTTTAGTGTTCAGGAAACAATGACCTCGTTACTTTTAAGTGCATCTTTTCCTTATTGGCTTAAGTGTGAGGATTTTGTCAGAGGACCTAATGCTTTTTTGAATGTATAATGTACAAACTTAGTTTCTTTAATGAAACTGAATTTTTTATTTGTGCAATTTCAATTGATAATTCATAAATGCTAAAAGATTACAATTCGAAGGAATATAAAGAAATATGTACGGCTAATCCGTCAGGCTAATTTTTTAGATTTTGGGAACAACTTATGTGATCTCATAGAAATCGTTGTATCTCACTTATTTTATTAGTGAGAAAAATGATCCAAGCGGTACAAGAAAGAGAAAGCACCGAGCTTTATATTTAAATCTAACAGTTAACAACAGAAGAATAAAAATGCGCACCTTTATGAAACCAAAGGTTCTGACTGTAATATGAGAAAAAAATACAACTCCGTGATTTTTTTAAATTATTTTTTGTACAAGAAAGTTACATGACAATAATGTTTGTAATTCTAGATAGAAATATTTTTTTGAGATTTGATTTTCTGCAGCATACAAATAAATTGGATTTTAAAAATAATATCAGTGAATACATGTACACATTCTGTTTTCATTGTGAAGTAGTGAATAAAATACTCGAAGTAATTCACCCTTCCTTAAATCCAATTTAAATTTCAAACATCCTTCCTGCTTTCGCAAAGTGCACTGCATTCCCACTTTGCGGAAGTACAACGATGACATGGCTTTCCTGCTAAACAACCTGGACTAAATTAACGTTCTCCTCTCGTACGTAGGTTCACTAATATTCATAACATGTTCACACAACTTTCGAAAATGGAAGGTACCCTCAGCATCACCCAGAATATCCAGAATTTGGCTGAAAAAAACTTTGTTATACATTTACTGTCTATTCAGATTGTTCTTATTTCTGAACATAAACTGCCTCCTGTTTTATATTTTATTTTAGTTTTAATTTTCTTGTTTCTTTCCTATGGTATAATAGCAATCTTATTGTTAATTATTAATTAGTTCTCTTATCATCGCTTTGTATAAAGTGTCCATTTTTATGTCGTGTTAGTTATTGTTACTGTCCTGTGTTAAATTAGCGCTGTTATTTTAAAATTTTGTTCTATTTTAATTGCTTTGTACAGGGTTTTCCAATAAGAGGTTTTATTTTGATATTCAATCGTAAAAGATCAATGGTTTCATTGCTTGTGTGGCACGAAGCGCCGTTTTGTTAAAAGTTAACGTTGTCCAAATCAATACCATCCTATTCCGGCCATAAAAAATCATTAATCATCTCTCAATAGCACAATCCATTCACCGTTACTGTTGCTCCAGCTTCATTTTCGAAAAAGTAAGGTCCATTGACTCCGCCGGACCATAAACCGCACCAAACAGTCACACGTTGAGGAAAGAGAGGCTTTTCAACAATAATTCTTGAATTTTTCCGGGCCCCAGATGCAACAATTTTGCTTGTTGACGAAGCCACCGAGGTGGAAATGGGCCTCATCACTCAAGATGATTTGCATTTGATTCACTCAAGTGAATTTTAATAATTTCAATGCGTTGTTGAAGCGTGTACCGTTCCATTTTTATTAATGACGTAGTTTTTACTTATCAAATATCAAAAAATGACAGCTTCAAAAGTAACATCTACCGAATTAGCGGCTCTTCAAAATAACACCTCTTATTGGAAAATCCTGTGTATACTGAACATGTTTATGTTATATTATAGCTTTTTCCGAAATTCAATCGTTTTAAGGTAGTTTTTAAGATAAAGAGTTGAATTGTTTGAACGGAAAAATAAATATTTTTGGATGGAGAAAAAAATAAAAGAAGTTATCTTTTTTACTTCTACCATCATGTAGAATCACCTCCCGAAGTTTATGCACTTTACCCCGAACATCTTGTAAAAGGAGCACTTTAGGAGTAAGTTTTAATAATATGACCACTGATTATTAAATTATTAGTTTTAAATTTATTATTTTAAAGCGCACTTGAATTGAAATAACACATAACTGCACTATATAAATGTTTTGTTATCTGATAGTATTATTGTCCTAGCGTCTGGACGATGTAGGCCCTCTGATTGGTCAAATTTAAATTGTTTGTTTCGGTTAAATTCCGCTAACTTCAAAATTATGACCCGATTTAATACTAAAATAGGATCCGCAGATTTCTTCAAAAGCATCTTTTCTGCTCAAATAATTTTTAGATAATATCGAAGAAAATATGTTTTAGAAAGTTCACAATGCATTGGATTAATTACATTACAGTAAAAATTATCCACAATCTGATAGTATTATTGTCCTAGCGTCTGGACGATGTAGGCCCTCTGATTGGTCAAATTTAAATTGTTTGTTTCGGTTAAATTCCGCTAACTTCAAAATTATGACCCGATTTAATACTAAAATAGGATCCGCAGATTTCTTCAAAAGCATCTTTTCTGCTCAAATAATTTTTAGATAATATCGAAGAAAATATGTTTTAGAAAGTTCACAATGCATTGGATTAATTACATTACAGTAAAAATTATCCACAATTACGTTTTATATATTTGACGTCTGTCAAGAATCAGACATTCCAGGGTTCCTTAAAAATGTCAATCCCTCCTTTACCGGCCGCTGGAGTAGTTTTGCTATTGGCCGACAGAGCGCATAAGAGCGATTGTATACGTACAATTTCATTTATTCAAACAACGGTAATTATTTACGTGAAACTACAGTTTTAATACGCATTTACAAATAAAACAAACATTTGATTCAACTTAATGACAATAAACAACAAGTCTTTGCATGTACGATTTTGAAAAATATTGATATTTAATATTATTTACGTAAATAATAATTTCGCACTATTTGACAGAACACCGACATGAAGTTAACAATACGCGGAAGTATAGGCACTGCCAACTCAATAAAATAACATGAAAGACAATCGGAAGATAGAAACGCTTCGTTGATTGTAAAATTAGTCAACAAATCTCTAATCTGACATGTACTTATATGTTTAATAAAACAATCATTTTGCCAGGTATATAATATACATTATATTAAGGTATTATTCGGAATCGCTGGACATAATTCTTCGGATTTACCTTAATTAATATAAAAGGAATCTGAATGCATTTGGGAATTTTTTAATTTTAGCATTTTAATTTTTAATTACGTAAAATTAAAATTCGCTTTCGTTGTATTGGATGACAGCCGGAATAATTTCTATTGATGATATTTTCTTTTTTTGGTATTCCTGATATGAGTGGCTAGAATTTTTACCATTTACTCTATGCAAATACTAGGTATTTTAATAAAAATAAAGGTATTTTGGTTTCTTTTACAAGTAAGGAAATATTTAAAAAAAGGTTATTATAGGTTAGGATAGGTTAGGTTGGGTTATGCTAGGTTAGGTTAGGTTAGGTTGGATTAGTATAGTTCAAGTTAGTTTATAGGTTAGGTTAGATTAAGTTGGATTATTATAGGTTAGGATTAGTCAGGTTATGTTAGGTTAGGTAACGTTAGTTAGGTTATTACGGGTTAGGTTAGGTTGGGTTATTATAGGTTAGGTTGGATTTTTATAGGTTAGGCTGGATTATTGTAGGTTAGGTTAGGTTATTATAGGTGAGGTTAAATAAAATAATAATGATAATAATAGCGAAATAAATCATTTGTGTTTTTTAAGTAGGCACTATTTTGCCGGAATATTGTATTACATTATAACTTTTTAATTTACGTTTTTCAATTGTCTCTAGCCGTTCATTTCAGGAATACCGACAAAAGAAAATGTTATCAACATAAATTATTCAGGCTGTTATCCCATACAGCGAAAGCGAATTTTCATTTTACGTAATTAAAAATTAAAAAGCTCTAATTAAAAATTTCCCAAATGCTGTTCGATTCCTTTTATAGTAATTAAGGTAAATCAGAAGGTATTATTTAAAAATATTTCGTATTTTTCCGTGTCCAGCGATTCCGAATAATTACCTATATTAATTTACATTTAGCCATTTAGGCAATTATTCGGGAAAGGTAAAGTTTTAGCCGAACAACTGTCATTCTTATATGCCTAAACTCCTTCCTGTTCCGTGATTTAACAATATATACTCACCCTCTCTCTGTGAATGACCTAATATCTACCTATTAAATATAATTGTTGTTAGTATAACTTAAACTGGGCGAAGCCCAACCAAGTGCCGCCCGAAGGGCCTAGCAGAAAAAAACCCGCGGAGCGGGTTTTTAACTGCTAGTTGTTATTATTATGAGATACTACTTTTAAGAAATATTTAAATGGAAGAAGAATAAGAAGAAGATTCAATATTGAAAACTATGGCATTCTCTATTGGGGTATGTTGTGAGGCTTTAGGTAGCGGGGAGGGGAAGGAGATGAGGAAATTCGTGCTAGGAACCTGGATATTCAGATCTGGTCACTAATCACAGGTAAAACAATTTCAATTTTGAATTGTAGTCTTACACAATGGCGATACTGAGAGTATCTTCCACTCTGTCTTTGTCAGGCAAACTACTAAAAAAAAGAGATAGCACTCTATTCGGGTGCGTCAGTTATCTGTTAAATGTTTCTAACTTTGTTAAGTTATTACAATTCTGGCCAAGCCCGACTACAGTACAGGCCTTAGATTGGCACCCGACGGATTTAGAGTGTCACGTGATCAAGTCAGTGCCATCGAGCAACGACAGTTTTCAAATGTCAATGACCGTGTTTGATACTCGTTATTAGAGCTGATTATGTGTTATTTTACCACAAGCGTATTAATAAATAAACATGGTGATTAGACTCATTTAAACTATTCGGCTTTGATTTCTGGGAGGGCAATTTCTGGAATTACTGATGAACTTCAGATCCATATACTTACCGTCTAAGATTTTTTATCTTTAAAATGTCACCTATGGTACCATACATGATGTAAAACATCCATTTTAATATTTTTGAGTTAATCATGAAAGTGCATGTCACACTTTGATAATGTAGGTCACATGATATAAAGTAATAACTTGTTTTAAGAAAGAGGTCGTAGATTGTTTCAAATATGTGTTCGCAAATTACGAGAGAGTTGGTAGAGATATCGATAGAAGAGTATAGTATATTCTTTTACCAGGGGGTTGAATGCAAAAGTTGATGATGAAAATTTGTCAAGGGGAATCAGGCAGGTGTTCAGGCCGGTGTTCAGGCAGGTGTTCAGGCAGGTGTTCAGGCGCAGAAGAAGGGCAAAAGAAGGCAGAATGAGGGCATCCGCCACTTTTACGAGCCATTTTACAAGCCAAAATTGTCCCTTTATTGATTCTGACGTCAATACCACTTTTTAAAAACATATATTTGATATATCATTGAAGAAGATAATACTAACAAATCTAAACTAAACATGAAACAGAACAGGACACAGAAAATAAAAGATAACGGTCACAAATAGGAAACAAACCAAGGTCTCAAGTCTTACCAGGACAGCGTTTTAACCGTTCAAACATTGGATCTTAATAATTAAACGTTATGTTTGTCGATCTCATATTTCAAATACAGAATTAAAAATATAAATACAATCGAATGTTGTTTTTACATTACTTATTTCGATAAGATTCCTTCTTTATTTTAGAGATTTGATAGGACAACTTTAACCGCAGGTCTTTCCAATACACTAGGGCCGCGCGTCGCATATTTTTATTTTTTTTATACATCTCATTCCCCTCCCCATTATCTTTAAACTCTCAATACATTCCGATTAGGGATGTTAAAGTCTCGCTGGCACCAGACAGTTGGAAGCATTCAGGCGGTGAATACATAAAAAAAATTTGAAGGGGCCTCCGTGGTCGAGGGGTACAACTCTCGACTATTGAGTTGGAGGTAGCGGGTTCAAATTCCGGCATGCTTTGTAATAGGGCACTTCGAAATGACGGACAATTGGTATAACTACCCACGATTATAATATTTGGCTGATCTTTAAAGCACCGTTTTCTAGAGAAAAAAATCACCTTAACGCCAGTGGCGCAAAAATCTTATGTAACAAAGAATGCGTAGTATGAAGAAAGTTCAGTTGCGTCTCTACGTACCTTTGCTAAGAAAATTAGTAAGGTGTTCTATAAACTGGAAGGCACTTATTTATTTTTGGTTTTCACATATCGGAACATGGCAGCATTATTATTTCTATAGTGAAACATTATTACTCCGAATTAACTACTTAAAAATATTCGTTAAAATACAGATAACAAACAACTTTGGCTAGCTTTACCACGTATTCATGAAGTCTCCAAGCACAACTTTATCAAACGTCCCTATGAAATCGTTCGCATCAGAAATGCAGTTTGCAGTGCATGCCATCATACGGGCTAATTGAGTGGCTCTATTTGCATATTTGCATTGCCTATGATATTTGGTTGCTGCGTAAATACAAATACGCTTTTAAATCTTGAATGGATCCGGCTCGAAGGACCAAAATTAGTTGAGATTTGCTTTATGTAATAAAACCGAAAGTTATTTATCATAATAACGCACACACTACATAATACTTTTCACACGTATTACAGAAATTAAACGCCTTTACATAAAGCATGGAGTAGAAGATTTAAAAAAATCAGGCCGTGATTGTCTTCCTTGGGCTTTCCCGATTTCTGCTATTTGCGTCACAATTTATTTTATTTTATTTTTTAATCCAGCAGGACTGGGGGGAGAGCGCAATCCCACTCAGTGTTGCCAACTCAGCTTACAGCTTACATCTAGATTTAGCTCTAAATTGAGGCCGTCAGCTGCAAAAAAAGTGATTGAGCTTCTTAGCTCGTTTTTTTAAATAATCTAGCTCACTTTTTTATACAAAATAAGTGAGAAAATTATTTTTTAGATAAAACGGAAAAGCTCCAAAAATTCGGTAAATTTGAGAAAAGTTTACGAAATTTGGGCAAATTTTTAATATTCTAGGGAAATGTTTATAAAATGTGAAATGCGGAATCTTTTATCGGGAATTATTTCTATTCATATCTCCTAGCCCACTCTCCCCATTGAATTCAAAATAATGTGGGGAATAATTTTAACAACTTTGTGAGGAATTAGCGATCGAAATTCTCTTTGAAAATATTGTTATTGATTAATCACTATTTTGATTAATCTTCATAACAAATTGGTATACATTATGAATACCAACAAATATGCTTTAAATAAATAAAAAAATTTCCTATCGTTTCACTTGAGTAGAATAAAAATAAAATAATAAGTTACTCAAAAAAATATAAATGTTAAAACATAAACTACTAAATTTTTTTTTTTTTCAATAGAAATGTAATGTGAAGTTTCTAGACTCCGTTTGTCAAGCAATTGTAATGCCTACTACCTACAATATAAGGCATACCAAGAATAAACACATTTTTGGCTTGTAGCTTCCTCTTAAAAGGGAATTGCCTGTTTTACCGCAACATTATATTTAAACATAAAACTCTTAAATACTGTTTTAAGATGTGTTTCTTGTGTTACAAAATTAACTTCTTAATAATTATGCAAATATTAATAAAAGCAAAACCTTATTAAAACTAGCTTCGCGATGGTGTACTAGTTAATGTTTGAGCTTTGAATTAATTTTCTTCTTGAAAACAGTTCATCTGAAAAAACTTCTGAAAGGAAAGCAATTATGAGGATCTGCAAACTTCCCATCCCTCGGACGTGTCGGGTATTTCTAGTATGCACCCTTGCATTTGTTTGAAGCTCACATCTCCCGCCCGCAGGCTCTTTATAAACAACAGTCTTGGAATAATTCTCCCATTCTCCTTCTGTGCTCCCATGACGAAGTTAGTCTTTGCTCTCCAGTCATCAGGCACCACCATAATTTGAAGGGGTTTATTATTTTCCTTTGGAAGTGAGAGTCTGAAGCCAATTCTGTGTCCCACACACGCGTGATTTCAGTAAGTTTATGTTAACAAAACAGACAATTTCAATTTTTGCATTTATAGATTTAAAAAAAAAAATACACATTGTTTAATGAAATTCGTAATGTTGCAACTGGTTTTTTAACTTTGTCAAAATCTTCATGTGAATTTGAATGTTTCCACCGAGAATATAGCCATCACATTTCAACAAAGTAGCCGTTTGACTCGCGCGCAGTGGTTGTTTAGTCGGTAATTATATATTTTTTTGAGATACGATGAGATATGATTTTAATGCTTTTTTCCAACTTGCTCCGAAATATCACGAATTCGATTATCATCCATGATTATATATTTTCACGATGTTAAAGAGAAAATGTTTTTATCCTAATTATAGGTATTTCTGTACATAGTGTTGAAAGATGAAAATTTTCGTAAAAAGTAGCGTTATTTTACATATTTTATGTTATTTGGTACGTCAAATTTTAAGAAAGATGTTTTTGAAAATAAAATTGTTTAAATCATTAGTTAATATTTTACTACTAAACGAAAATTATAAAAATCTATTTGAAAAATATGACATCAATGTGTTCATCAAAAAGTCCAATGGTTCGGTTATTGAGGTAAAATAATAATGTTAGATATCCAAAGACCTATGTTCCCGGGATAAGAATAATCGGAAAATCATTATAAGTGGAAGATTTTTGTTATTTGTTTTTGGGGTATTATGCCGTGTTGCGCTAACTCCTTCTTTAGCCAACGTTTCAGACAGCATTGCAGTGTCCATCATCAGGGCAGATGTGTTATTTAGCTAAAGAAGGAGTTAGCGCAACACGGCATAATACCCCAAAAACAAATAACAAAAATACTTTTAACCGTGAAAATCTTAAATCATATAAGTGGAAGATGTTGCTTTTTTTAAAAAGAAGGACTTCGCTAGCAAAGGAATTGAGCCCACGATGCCTTGGTTTAAACCAGGCACATTTGTCAACTTAGCCACTAACCGGTCAACATCAATTCTAATTTTTGTTTAAATTCCGGTACCTCCCTTCCTGCCTTCTTTCAATATATTAACATAGATAGGCTATTGTCGTTTTGATAATAACAATCTTTCAATAGTGTAAAAACTATAAACTAAATAATTCTTCGACAAAAATAAAAAAAAAATCCTATTAGTGTTTCAAGGATTTTTTATATATTTTTTTGTATTTATTGGATACTAAAAAAATACAATTACAGAATACCTAATGAATCTTTGGTAATCTAACTGGGAAGGTTTCCTTTACAGAACAAACAAATTGATAGGTTAGGTTAATAAAAAAAAAAAGAGAAAAAAAAAACACAAGAGCAAAAATTAATAAGCACTTTCAAGTTCCCCATATCAAATCAACTTTTGCAAAAAAACACGAATCTTACCTAGCACCACACATTTTCAATACCTTCCTAACACAAACAAAAACTTACGTCACCCCAAATAATTTGAATTGGCTGTTCAAAAGATTTGTATTATGGCTGAACGAAAAGGAAAGAACAGATATTCAAAATATTCTAAATAAATAACATTTCATACAATTTCTCACGAAATTATATAATATTCAAATAAAACAAATGCGAGAAACTGCAATTTTGCAATACTAATTATCATCTAACCACTATATCTATATTCAATTGTCACAAAATTTAATTTACTTTTATCTATGTTACATAGGCAATCTTCTCATGGAATGTAACTAATAAAAAATAAAAAAAGTATGTATGTAAATATTTAATATACCACCACATAATTGTATCTTTTTGTCTTTTTACATACATATATATATGTATATATTTTTTAAATACATACATTTCTTTTGGAACAAATATAATATGTGATTTACCCGCCTCGGAACAGACTTTGTCTAGTGAGGCGGGTAAAAGAAAAGAAAACAATGTAAACAACCATGAAATTAAATAAACGCCCGGGTTGCCGGCACTAAAACTGAAAAAAAAAACTGAACTATGAAGTTGGCAATGTAACACGAATACATAAAAATAAATTCATGTCATTAGAGAAATAACTTTTTACATAACATTATGGAAATTACTCTCATGTTTTTAATATAAGAGATAAGTTAGGTGAGCATCTTAATTTTTTTCATTGATGATGATGTGTAGTAATATATGTGTAAAATTAATATTTTCACTGTTTTAATACTATTTATTTGCTTATAGAGAGATTTTTTCGAAAACATGGAATGAAAATATTGTAACGAGAAAATGGTATGCAGCAGAGTAGCTTAAATCTTTTACGAAATCGATTTTAAACTTATTTTATAATAAGGCAAAGATTCACCAGAGTGGGAGCTCTATATAACGTATGAAACTTTTGAAAGTAGTAGTGGTTTAGAAACACATTATATTGATATCCTGAGATGCTAATGAGATTTTTGTGTTCTTCTCACCAATTAGCAACTCAATGTTATACCAGAATCGAATGAGTTTATAGTGATACAACCAATAATATTCCATCCTTCAATCCAAAATAGTGTGTTTATAATTTTCTCTAATTTAATAAATAAAAAACCAAAAATTCCTCTGAAATCATTAATGTTTTTGATTTGGTTCTTAAATACCCTCTTAACTATGAACAGGTAATATTTCAACATTTATATTTTTAGTTTAAATAAGGAGTTGTCAAAAGTTTAATTTGTTACAAGTTTTCCAAAGAAACGTCATTATCTCATTGACAATTCTTTTTTCAAACTTTCTTCGGGGTGCACGTAATTAATGTTGAAAAATGTGAAATAAAAAGAAAAATAAACACGACGATTTCACATTTGAAAACAACTTCTATACTGAAGCAATTAAACGGCCACCATCTTGAAACGGAAACGGAACGTGCAAACAAATTTACAGACAGACGAAATGTAAAACGTGCGTGTACTTCTCTATGCTCAGTCATCAATACGGTTACGTTTTAGAATCCTCCTCTTCTTCTTTACATTTGTTTAAGAAGTCAATCACTTCTTACAAAATCAGATAAACAAATACAGACTAGAAAATAATTAATTTTATTTTACACTAATTATCTTTTCATTTCTCGAAACTCTGAGTTTTCAAATTGCTTGGCATTATTTTTGTCATAGAATTCACGTCTCAAATTAGATATTTTTGTTGAATATTTACATAAATTATGCCAAACCCCATCCTTTCAAAGCATTACTGAAAACGTGTGTTTTTCAAATTCGGTTGACATAAATTTAAAGTGTTTTTGAAATCCATTATTTGCAAAAAGGGAAAGGTTTTTCTTAAATGCAAGTGGTTAGAAAAATTAAATGTGCTTGTTTTGATCAATATCAAGGACTGGAAGTGACAGTCATAATTTAAGGAATTATGAAATTAAATTCTGGGAAGGAAAGATTTAATATAAATGCAGTTATTATTATTAATCGAAATCTTGGTTTTAATTTGATCTTGTACTACATGACGATTGGTACTTGCTACGTAACGATTTGACGATCTAGCAAAGATAGCAGGACAAACATTCGTTTTAGAATGTTCGTGTGAACATACACAGCGTCATTTCATAACAATTCCTTACCTGTTTACCGAGCGTAGCAAATTTATGCTTTAACTCGACTATTTGGCATATTATCTGCCTGTAAATTTGTTTGTTACGTTCAAATCCAGTTCAACATGGTAGCCGTGTAAGATTTATTTTAATTTTTAAAAAAAATCAGAATAATCAAAATTATGTTACCTACTGACCTGAAGAAAGTTTGAAGAAATAATATTTTTTTATTGAGATGGTGACTGTATATATATGTAATTTCTTATTTGTTTTTTTTTATTTCTTTATTCTTATTTTCTAAAGTGGTGAATCATGTGAATTGAGTCATAGACTTGCAAAACCCGCTTAAATCTGTAGATTCAACAAAAAAGTAAGCTTACATAAAATTCAATTAGAAAATTTTACTTCATGATTACTAAACCACAAAATTATTGTTTATATGAAATGTTTGTAAATGTAAATATTAAAATGTACTATGAGTTCCGTCATCTAGAATGGAATTATTCGGTGTCACAAAAGTTTCGTTCTGCATTTTAGTAAAATTTTATGTGATTTTGTTGAAACCGACACATACTAGTATATAATATCTTATTTTCAGAGGCGAGGTGTGACGCACTCGATTAATAAGCCGTTTTCAAATACCGGCGTGCGCAAGTAATGTTTTTTGATTAATTTGTATTATTTCACAATTTACTTATTTAAATTAATATATTGCATATTTGCGGTACGTTCCAGACAGGTAGATACTCTCAGTATCGCCGTGGTGTAAGACCACCATCCAGAATTGAAAGGTTGCTTTAAATGGATTATGCCATGTTTTGTGACATCTTCTCTCCCTCATCATTTTTCCCTGCCTATTACCTTCAATCTCACAACATGCCCCAATTGTGAATGGCATAGTTCCACGGGTTCCAGAGAGTTGGGAGCCGTTGGGACACTTGTGCGGTTTCACATTAAAAAATCACCTTTGTATAGAAAATTGTTTATTATAATAATGTATTCCACTCAACTGCGTAAAATTTCCAAGGATGACTGATTCAGCGACACGACATGGCTCCAAATGTTTCCTCAGTTTACAGAAAATAATCACTTAATGCGAAATAAGAACAATTCGCGTAATTGTTTGTGTAACAATGGGAGAAATTCGTGTGCCTGGCAAACACGAATTTCTTCCTATCTAATTCAATAAAGAAGTTGGAGAGGACCGTGCTATTAGAAGCCGAGAAAACAATGTGCCATCTGTCATTAAAATTATTAACTTTAATTAAGCAGAAAGCATTTCATAACAATTACAAGTTTTGTATTTGTGAAACTTCTCATGTTTTTATAGAATTTATTTTCTTAGCTCGCTTTCCATACGGGAAGGACCTGATTTATGTGAACGAAGAATTCCATAATTCATCATAAATTTAACGACTGTTTGCTTGAAACATTACGACTTTAGTTCGAATGTTCAAATTTCTCAAATTAAAGACGACAAACCAAACAATTCATTACTAATTTAATAAAATACGCATCTGAGATTAAGATTAAGATGCCTATCAAAAAAATATGTACCAATCGGATTTAGCTCACATAATAGTCGTATCATCCGAAGCGAATAGAAAAAAGCAAATTGAGAAATTGTGATGAAACTGCAAAAAAAGATCACGATTTTACGATTTAATTTTCGTAAGAAACAGGTTTTCATTCTTACACAGTTTTGGTCGCAAATAAATAATTATCAAGTTGTTAAATTGTGAAAAAACTTTTTTTTTTTGTCCTTAAAATACTTTTAATTCAATATTTATGAAATCTTATTGTTATAGTTTTTTTAGTCTTGTACTCTTAGTTAAATTATGTATTAGATTTCTTAGATATATTTTTCTAAGAAATATCTTTGAACTCAAATTCGTATTCAAGAAAATAAATTTGTTTTTTCAATTAATAATTATTTAAGGATTTGCAATATCATTCTTTTTAATTAATTATTTATTTTAAATAGATGCTATCAATCACAAAAGTTAGTAATAATATATTAAGTTTACAAAGTTATGCTAAAAGAAATCGCTGATCACATATATATGTTAATTAATTCCAACGTCGAGTATATATTATGTAAACATTCATAGTTACGTGATTTTGTCACTTTGATGTATGAATGTGATAATACCAAATACGTTTTTATTTTGTCTTCTTTTATTTATTTAAATTTCTTTTCGAAATCGCAAATCGCCACATACCTCCAATCTTCTCTCTTGGCTACAACTCAATATCAATCACCGTGTCTTAAGAAACCCAAATATTTTCATATTCCTATCCAAAGAACCAACTTAACCTCATTCCGACCTTCTCTGCGAATGTGTCAAGTAAATAACATCCACTGTAGTGGAAGATAAGAGAACTGTACAAAATTTCTTAAATATCTTGTTTTAACATGACTACATGTATTAAAATTTATTGTCTCACGTTTTTTTGTCGTTTTTGTCTTACACACACATTGTTTTAGGTTTACATATTGTTGAACACTGTTATTGGACAATCGGTATGTATTCTTCTCCGTCTGCTGTGTACATCAATAAACAAAAATAAAATCAAAATAAAAAAATTCCACATTAAAATAGTAATAGTGCGAGTGCGATTGGAAAAGAGATACTTTTATACTTTTTATTACGTGAGATGAACTTACCAAATTCTGAAGGTCCGTCGTAAGTTTCGTACTCGTAATCATCGTCTTCGAAGTCAGTCTGCACCGTGGCGTCCTGCGTGACCACGGTTTCGTAGAGCCCGCTGGCCTGATAGCCGCCCGAACCGGTTTCGCACTCTACCGTACTCACACATATTTCCGCCACGTGTGCGCCGGTCCTGTCACTCCTGAACATCACGTCACCAAGAGTTTGCATCCCGATGGTCTCGCGAGTCCCATTACCAACTGCGCTGGAATACATGTCACAAGAAGTACTCTGTCCTTCTAGGGAAATATTAAGCATCTCTCTAGTAACGCTGTGCATGTCTCTAGATACCGTACAATTATCTCTGCTTGCGTTCTGTGTGTCTCTGGAAAGGCTAGGTATTTCTTTTGGTTCTTGCTCTCTTGTTTGGGTTTTTGTCTGGTGAGATCTAGTTAGGGTGTCTCTGCCTATTTCCCTCGGTGGGTCTATGTGGTCTCCCGAGTAGCTCGGCCCTTCGAGGGCGTCCTCTTCTTCTCGGGAAGAGGTGTCGTCTCCGGCGGTGTCCCTGCTGCAAGATGCGCAGTCGCACTGGGCGCCGCGGACGCGCAGCAGCCATACCAAGCCGAACAGCGCCATGCCGTCCTGTTGGTACTGCGCACGGCGGTACTGCGCACCCTGGATCATGGTGTCCCGGACTCGGCCATGCCTGGACCAGGCCAGCTCACCACCCACCACTAGAGTCTTCTGGCCCGCTGGACCCAGAACAGACAGCATCTTCTGGAATACCTTTCCTCAACAGTCGCTTTTGTTGCATGTTTGCACCAATTTTACTTTAAACCACTTTCAACTATTTATAAACAACGACCGAAGAAAACGAATCTAATATCATTTCAAAGGGATTTTCATTTCATTTTTATATATTCTTTTATTATATTTACATAGAATTTCTAAGAATTCCGTTTGACAGGTTTTTCTGTATTATCAAAAATAGCAAAGATCAAAAACATTAAACAACTGGCTTTCATAAAAAGGTTTTCACGGCGGAAGCCCTCCGCGTTTTGAGGATTACTCACTGAAATGTAAATAAACTTCGGTGGGGTAGAAAAATTTTGCTGTTTTTCTCAGGGGCAAGAATTAGCTAAAAAAACGAATTTACGGCGTAGGCCTGACGCCCCCGAGTCAATACTAGTGGGGGAGTATATACGCGGGCGTGACTCATATAATCCTGATGTCGAAATCCATCCTGAAACAAAAAGAAGAACATATTTCAGGCAAGCAGGATAGATACTACGGATAAACAAAGCGATAAACAATACCAAACTCCCCAAATTTTATCTCAACCCTTATTTATGAGTTTTTTTCTTTCATATGAAAGAAACTTATTTTCCTCGCGGAATCCTGAATCTTTAAGAATGATTAACGGCAGGAACGTACCGCCGCATGAGTCAATTTATATTTCTATTCCGCTGTGTGATTTATATGATGTTTTTGAACCGTTTTCGCGATTCTCAATGCTTATTGTAGTTATAATGCCGACGTCACACGAGGGCAACATAGAAGACAATATAATATTGTCCTGTCCCTCTTTCGTGAATTACCTCGATCGTGCAGGGCAGAACAATGGCATAATACAATACGCGAAAAATATTAGGTCATTTGTTCCAAGTTGTATTATAGTGTTCCATTTACGCGACATTTTAATGCCAAAATACGAGAACCTAATAATAATAATAATAATACTTGGATGACTTGTATAGCGCCGTTTTTGTGCAAAAACACCTCAAGGGCGCTGTACAAACTGATAATACATTTTTACAGTGGTCTATGTTATTACTTAACTATTTATGGAGAAAATATACAGTTCAATACTTACCTGATAGGTCACTTGAGATTTGAGATTAACACTTAATTAACATTATCTAATTGTTTATTGGCGAAATTTAGATACAGGATTTAGGACTTAATTGAAAAATTGAATATAACTGGACTTTCTCTTAGGATTGGTATATTTAATTTAAGGATACGACAGCTTAAAAAGGTAAGTTTTTAATTTAGACCTGAATTCTGTTGGACTTGTTATGGATCTTAGTTCCGGAGGGAGTTTATTCCAAGCCTTCGGCCCAGATACTCCGAAAGCGCGATCACCAAACTTAGTATTTGGCTTGCGCATAGGTTCTATCAGTCTGCCTACAGCTGCTGATGTTGCTGATCTAAGCGTTGACTGCCTCAGACCAGTGTTTTCCGGGAAGCATAGTTCAGAGATGTAGGGTGGGGCCATTTCATTGATGGATTTAAACACCATCCAGCACAGTTTGTACTGGATTCTTTCAGGGCACTTGAGCCAGTGAAGGTTACGAAGGTGTTCTGAAATGTGCGAATATTTTGAAACCCCGGTTATGAGCCGTGCTGCTGCATTAAACACTGATTGAAGTTTGTCAATTTGATATTTTGGAAGGCTGGCATAAATGCCGTTGCAGTAATCGAGTGCAGTAATCGAGTAACCTAGTGCCAAGAGCTCAATAAAATCGCGTTTAGAGAAGACAGTTGGACAATTCCTACTTATTATATACTGTTCATGTCAAAACCCGCTTACACGTGGACAACGTGGCCGTGCGTGATGGCGGGGGTAAGACACTATCCTATAAGATAGCTTGCCCGTTTTTTTCTGGAACAATGTCTTGGTTCATTCTCGTGTCTTCCAAACTATACTACTCAAACTAGGATAATGGGTTCAGAGCTGGGACAAAACAGTATTGTACTATCCTTGTGTGATCCCTGCATAACGGTACCTTTACAGTATGTATACGTTACAAACGTATGTATCTTTGAATTCGAAATTTGAGCAGAGTTTTTTGGAGCTGCTTTTTATTTGGATGAAATGGAACATGTCGGAGATTGATTTTTCTCCGTTATTTTAAATATTCTCTTTAATATTAATATTTTTCTTATACAGTGTCTGCAAAAACTCTAATGAACGTAATCAGTTCAACCTGCAGCTGGTCTTGTAAGATTTAAATTGTATTTTTAGAACTTAACACGGCACTTACGTATCCATATAAAATACAAAAGGTATATCATCAGTGGAAAAAGAGTTCCTGTAAAATATCTTGAACTGAAATTGTGATTTTATTGCCGCTAGGGGGTCTAGACTGTGAAATCGACAACTTTCAATACTGGATCGATATGCGTAACTACCGATGATTTAATATTTATTTCCCGAGCATGATCGCGCTGTTGATAGCTTTACCGATTTGGATAATACAAAAAATTAGAAATCGACATACGCTGGCAACACCGGAGGTTTTTTTTTTTTTATATTAACTCCACACAGGAGGCCCTGAGGAAAATAATTTCCCTCAGGGCCTATGTCATCTTTGGGGATGCTGTGTGGAGGGTCTTTTTGTGGAGAGGAAGGAGTGAACATGGGTCTTGAAGAGTCCCATGTTGTAGGAGGGAGGAAAAACAGAGGCCGGCAGTTCGTTCCACAGCCGAGCTGTTGAACTTAAGAACGAATCGTAGAAGCGACCCGTTCTCATGTGACAAATGTCAACCGTGTACAAATGTTGGGCACGCGTTTGGCGTGTATCCCGACTACGCACCGGTGCCGAAGGGATCAATGACGCTAGTTCCTCAGAGCATCTTCCATTGTAATACCGATAGAACAAGGACAGCATACCTACCTGACGCCTGTGCTCTAAAGATTGCAGTCCGTTTGTTAAGATTGGGGAATCTATCAAACGGACCGCCCGTTTTTGCACAGAGTCAAGGGTTTTTTTCAGGTATTTAGGGGCTCCGGACCAGAGATGGCTGCCAAATTCGACAGTAGGGCGCACTTGCGATTTGTACAGGGTCAGCAGTTGTGTATTATTAAAGTATCTGCGGGCCCTGTACAGTACGCCCAGCTTCTGAGAGGCCAGCTTTACTCTGGCTTCGATGGAGCCCCCATACCTGAGCTGGTCACTTATAGTTACTCCAAGCATATCAATGGAAGGCCTGTTCGGAAGATTGCTTCCGTTGAAGGAGACTAGATTATCATTTAGATCCCTTTTAGACGTAATCAGACAGGATTGGGTCTTTGAAACATTAAATTCGACGAGATTATTTTTACCCCAGGAGGAAATACTCTCGAGATAACCGTCCATTCTCTGCTTCAAAGCCCTCCGAGCCGTTGGAGTTTGTGTGCCCTTTGGGGGCTTGTCAAACAAAAAGCTATCATAAACTGTACTGTCATCCGCGTAACAATGTATCGGTGCACATGTCAAAAGGTCATTGATGTGCAACAAAAACAAAGTCGGAGACAGAACCGATCCCTGTGGGACGCCAGCATTTATAGAGTGTGAGGATGAGGTGAAACCGTCAGCAACTGCCTGAATTGACCTATCCCTTAAAAAGTCAGCAATCCACGTACACAGGGATGCGGGAAGTCCGTAAGAAGGCAATTTGTTGACAAGTCCTCGGTGCCAGACCCGGTCAAAGGCCTTGGATATGTCTAGTGCGACCGTTTGGGTCTCACCGTGACGTTCCAGGCATTTTCTATGAATTGATAATCTTAATATAAACTAATAAATTGACAATTTCTAATTAACATAATAACTTTAGTAAACATTTGCAGTCGGCATATACTTTGTGATACTAATATCAATGTTAATTAGTTCATGAGGTCTTTAGTTATCATAACTAATAATTTTTGTTCCTCCAGGCTGCAACAGAAGCAATTGATCGCGTCTTAGATAAATTTATTAAGTCTATGCATCGTGCATACGATTTTTTTTCAATTCTATGAGCTTATTTAGTTCATCTCAATTCATTTTAATGACATTATTAAAAAAATGTGCTTATTGACAGCATATCCGACATCTTGAAAAGCAGCGGTTTTTGTCCACCGACTGTCGGAATCATATTGACAAAATATATTAAAAATATAGTAAAGGTATGAGATTGGAAAATTTTACAGACTAACTTAGATGAAATTATTTAATGGTGTAAACAAAACGCTTTATTTTTGAATATTCGGAAATGTTAAGTAATACGATTTTCCGAAACTCATTATAATATCTTACATAAATATACATATTAAATTAATACCAGTATCACAAATTCGTGATTTGGGTGTGATATTCGATGGGAACTTGGCATTCATTGCACACATTAACGAAATAACCAATGAGGCTTTGAAGATGCTTGGATTCCTTTGCAGAACTCTAATTGATTTTAAGTCATTAGATTGCATGAGAACGCCGTATATTTCATTAGTTAGAATTCAAGTTGAATTCACTCTGACAATATAGAACGCGTTTAGCATAAATTTAAACTGAAAATTACAATTGAATCCATTAATTATGTCAGTTTGATGAAACAACATTGCATCTAATAACGCTGTCTGAGAATTGTGTCAAACCTGGTTTTATTACATGGAGTCATAACCGTTCGCGGCTAGTAATGTCCTTTCGAGGCTTCAAGGGTTTTAAGAATACAAGAAATGCGTTGCAATCCAAAATACAATTTTTCACTTATATTTCTAATACAAAATGAGTTACTTCCTTATGAAATTCTAATGGGATGATGATTGGTGACATTAAACCGTCAGGCAATCGTGTCCTTAAAAAGGGCGCTTGATAAACAGGATAGAACTAAAAGGTACGAAGTCAGTGGCGCCAATCGTTTCTTTTTAAATCTACAGGGAAGGCATTTCTACTATGTATAATCTATTCACTGTTATTTACAATTCTCCTGTCTACATCAGAAAACAAACAAACAAATCTGAACAAAACCACACGCGATAATATGTAAATGTACTCGAGCAGTTTTTGGCATATTATTTTATTTTGAAAACCAACATTTATCGATCTAAACCAATAAGAGATTTCCACAGATGTATCTTAGTTTTTTTTTGTGAAGATACAGGATAATGACAAGTTTTCAAAAAAGTTTTGAGCTATGGCTACTCAAAATGTGCCAAATTTACGGAATCAAAAAATATGAGATAAACAGCGGAATCGAGGTGAATTCTTTGGCTTAATAATTTGATAAATCGCTCTAGTGGCTTAACGTGGAAATTCATATGTATGTTTAAAGCAGCCATAAAGAGGCCTAAAGTGATGAAATTTATGAATAGCTTTTTAACAACTTTCATTTTAACACTAGCCGAACTAACTAACCAACCATCGCGCAGTCATACATTCAGATGCAAATCTGTCTCGGTATACATTCCTTACTTCAATCACTTTCATTATACCATCTTACATACATTTTTCTAATATTCTCATTAACCAACTGTGATTTTCCGATGATTCTCAATTTTCGTAGTATAATAAAAATATTATTATTGCCACTTTGTTTAATCTTATGGTACAGTTTCAATGAAACTTCACCTCATCAAGGGCTTAACAAGACTAGAAAATAAACTTTAAACATAAATTTTATTTAATGTTAAAATTCCTACTTTCAATCGGTTGTTTATATATAATTTGAAAATGACATATGGGTAGTTATTAGTATTTACAAACGTAATAATTTATTCACAGTTGTTGTTGTGAGCCTGTAACAAGATTCGAATACTGGAATAACAATCGATCAGAATTTGCGCAACAGTGAAAAAAAATTAATTGAGATCGTGATTTTTGGTTATGAAAATTACTTTCATAAATCAGGAATTTCAGTACATCGGTATATTTCAAAGGGATTGGTATTTAACTGCATGCTATTCGTAATGTCATCGTCATTCAATTTGGGAGACGGGTTTGGGTACCGCTGCCCTGGGAACCATTTATTGGATAACCAAAACCTTTGCCACAGGTCACTCCAAATGGTTCGCTACATTTGGTGATTGAGCAGGGATGCCCGGGTTCATTGGGTGAGGTGTGTACAGGGTGCGACTGTCCACCAGTTGCGTGGCGTGCCAGATCGGGAGAGGCTGTTTTGGGGAGACCCTTTGCCCTCTCCAACTGGTCTCTCAACCCATCGCCTTCTGCCGCAGTATAAATTTATATATCAGTCACTCCTGGACACACTGATCCTTAGGTTCTTACCGAACCCTTTAAATTCCCAGAAATTCCTCTCCTTCCTTTCTTTAAAAAAATACCCTCCGTACAGAATTCTATAATTCTAAGCCCTGAGGGAAATTATTTTCCCCTCGGGGGGAAAGGGCCTCTAATTAGGGCCTCCTGTGGGGTGAAAAATAATTTATTTAGGACATACACTGAAAAAGGGAATTAATATTCAAAAATTGGATAATTTCAAAGCCACACTAAATAAGCATTTCACGTAAAATGTATAAGCATCATCTTCCTCCTACAGAATTTATTTACAAAACCAGACATTTCGAGAAAATATGTATGAAACATCGTCAGATAAACCTTATCACCATCGCAGGTAGGATAGGCTTCCATTTGGTTCTCCACTCGCGGAAAGTGGAAATATCCGTTTTACTACATCTCTTTTATTGTGTCAAATTCACTTCAAACATATTGTAGGGTAGTTCAGATACTGATAAGATAATTCCTAAAATGTCTCAGTATCTCCATCGCAAAATTCTATCCTACAATTCACGATCGAAAAATGCTTGAAATGGTTTTTGCCGTTGTTGGTGACTTCCATAATACACATTTCAAATAGTACTGATACTTTTCATTATTATCAACAATTTTTGTTTTTATTTATTTATTTGCCAAAAATACATAGTTACATAAAAATCACCTCACTAGGCTGAGCCCGTTCGGAGGTGGTAGAAATGTAATTGAAATCAGAATTTAAATATTTTAAATTGAAAGGAAAATAAACGAAAAAAATATATAAGAACCAAAGTTTAAAAAAGAAATGTGTAAGAAAATAGGAAAAAAATCGACCAGTAAAAAGCAGTTTTTTTACTGTAAGATTTATTTTTTATAATTTTTTGTTTTGCTTTAACAGAAAATTGAACCCCCCTTCCCAGGAACTGGAGAAATCTACCAATCTCGCCAAATTCCGATCGGGTAGGACCGACATTTATTTTGTATATTAACTGCTGTAATGTCATCCGATTTCAGAAAAATGTTGTCTTGTAAATCCGCCTATGTGTACGTGAACGCATTGTCATCGCCAACGAGTCTATCTGCCAATTTTCAGCTCGATCTGATGCCGGAAAGTATGTTAATATCCGCTTCCAAGATTTGAATTCATTCTTTACCGAAAAAGATGTACCTATTTGAAAAGTGAGGAACATGAGCGTGAATTTGTTGCTATATTATATACTAGCTGAAGTGTACTTGGCGGTGCTAGACATTTCTCTCATTCCTATAAATATAACATGCAGGAAATTACTTATTTTTTTATTGAGGTAACTATATAAATAGAGTCTATAATCCTTTTTTTCAGAATTAATACATTGAAGCAAAAAATTGCACATTGGATGGCGCGAATTTTTCCAGTTCCCTAACATATCCTTGGGTGATAGCATTTTGGTATACGTTCAACAATTAAATGTACCTCACACAGAATTTAAAACTACATAGGTTTGAGGACGTTTTGACTATATAAATGGAACATTGGAGAATCGGATATCATATGAAAAAAAGAACTGATCGGAATAAGCACTAACGAAGAACTTGAGGGCAGTTCTGGCTTCAGAAACAAAGTCAAAATAGTTATCCTGCTTTATGAAATTCATTTTTATTTTATGTAACTCCTTACAAGGGCGCCCCTGTCTGCAAACTTCAAAAACAGGGAACTATATCGTCATTCGGTTGTTGGGCAGGTTGTTGGCAAATCTTCTTAGAAAAAAAAAACAAATGATAATCACATTTGACCTTAATACATTTAGAAAAAATCATATTTCGGCCCGCAGGGGGTCTACGAAAAAAAATCGACAAGTGGTCTACGGGGCAAAAGTTTGGGAACCTATGTTCTATCTTGTCGAAAATTAAAATGGTTTTTATGTTATAAATTTAGTTATCGCTTAAATATCGCTTGACTCCTAGGACATAGACTGGTCAATTACATTGATGATTTGCAATCGATTGTTTCAAGTAAGGTAACATTAATCTTCGGCTACACGGACACGCCTAGAATATACTTGTTATAGTCTTGTCAGAAATATCCCTGCTGCTTTCTTTGGCTAAACAAAATTTCTTCAAAAGTTGAAATAAGAAATATCAGTATATATTCATATATCATAAATTACAAATATCAGCATATATCATATTTTATATATAGTTCCCAAAACATACGCGTAGTTTTCACCTTCTTTTCCAACATTCCTTCTTCCCTACAACATTACCATGAAGGGCATGTTGGAAAAGTTCAACATAATTCCGCCATGTTTATTCAAGTGATGCGAGTTCACGACGTAACTTTCTATGCGAGTTGTTGACAAACTAATTTATCAGAGGCTGGAACGAAATAATGTATTACAAATTACAACATTTGACATTTTAGTTCAGCTCACGTTATTATCTAACATAGAAGTTTCATTTAGTAGGCCATATAAAATATTTATAACTCGCTGACGAGTACCCGACGGTGCTCGGGGACTTTGGGACGATGGTTTGGGGTAAATTTTTGTGGTTGTGAATTCTAGAGTTGGTGAATATAATATAATGGCATTGTAATAAGTATTTGTTTCACTTGATCGTGCCATGTCTTCATCCGGCGTTCTCGACCTCTTCAACCATTCACATCCAAGTCTTAAATTCATCTTACTTTATTCGTTCATCTTTCTTTATTCGTTCGAAACTTACATCTCATTTTATCACAAATAATCATTTTATTCATGTCTTCTTTTTTTCTACCATTATTTTCATGTAATATCATGGAAACCACACTTTAACTGTTAAAAAACTACATTTTGTCGATAAATTATTATAAGCAATAATTAGTTGCCGGTAATATCAATATAAATTGAAATTGAAGCCGCACCTTCTGGTGTCCGGTCAGATGCTCTGGAACACTTAGCGACGTCGGCTTATTTGCAACCCACCAAATAATTAAATATGTACTAGTACTTCAATCAACAATTACTGCTTATTATATTTTTTTCACCTGTAAGCAACCAACTTTATTTATGTAGGAAAGGCTTTGTTAGTGCTTAATTTCCCACTAGATGGCGTCGAGACCACGGGTCTTCCTGATTCCTCAGTGATACGATGTTCAGGCCTCGATGCCGTGCATGGGAAGGCTGGATGAAAAAGCCGCGTGCGTCTTATAAAACCAGGAATGTTCCAGTTATTGCAAGTAGATTAGTGTGCCTTCGATGCGAGTCTAGAAGGTACCAAGTGTAAAGCGAGATTCTCATACTGATAGTCTCAAACGTTCTCGTAGCTTGCCGCTACATTAATATTACTGTTCTGATATTACGTTCGTCCTTCGCAAATCTGCAGTACGTGTTAAAACCACATAAAAAATCCTTAAAAATCACCAAACAGACTTTTTTCGGTTGTCTGTTATGTGTGTGAAATATTCCTGCATAATGTAATGTAATGCGTAAAAATATTCGGGTTCAATAAACTTTATATTTTCAAAATTAAAAATGATTGTGGAAACCAAGCGATAAAGTATGTCAATTTTTTTTATAAAATGTTACAGAATTAAATACGCAAAAAATGTTCATCTCTAAATCTGAATCACTTACGATTTTTAAAGTTTACTAACGGTGTATGTGTTTCAGTAACAATTTTTTCATTCTTAAGTAAGAACTGTATAATATTATAGAATAAATTTGGTAGGGAACGGGCGAATGTAGGTTGTGCTGTGTGCATGATATTATTTGGTCACCAAGTCAATGTAACCGTAACATATTAATTTTACGGAGGAGTTGACAGCAATTTAACACAAAATTAATTACCAATTGATGAGATACATGAGTTTACGAGGAGGTAGCATCATCGTTAATATTCTGAATTTCATAACGACCTAACCGATAATAATTGGACAGCATAACTTTTTTGTGGGAAAGTCGAGTGTTTGACCTCGTTAGTGTAGAGCGAGAAAGATATATTATAGTCCTTGTTTTTTTAATAAATCCCATGCATTAACCTCACCTCTCTCTCTGTCTCTCTCTGTCTCTCTCTCTCTCTCTCTCTCTCTCTCTCTCATCCCAGCTTGCAACTAGGAAGCACACAGACGTAATTTCTATACTCTGTTAAACGACAAATAAAACACTTATTTTATGTAAAACCACGTTTTTTTAATTAATTTATTTACCGACCGGTTTCGTTTTGCTCAATCATCATCAGGATACAAACGAATTAAACGAGAAATTCATATTTTTGTTATTTGTTTTTGGGGTGCTATGCCATGTTGCGCTAACTCCTTCTTTAGCCAACATTTTGGACAACGTTACAGTGCCCATCATCAGGGCAGATGTGTAGACATCTGTACACATCTGCCCTGATGATGGACACGTGTTTCGAAACGTTAGCTAAAGAAGGAGTTAGCGCAACACGACATAATAATCCAAAACAAATAGCAAAAATCCTTTCGGCTGTGAAAAACTTAAATCATATTTTAAGATATACATAGTGTGTGCTTATGAATACAAAAAGAGTGAGACAGCAAAATAAACAAATAAAAACAATTCAGAGGCAATAGAATACATTTACATTAGTACAAAAGGAATGTGAGAAACCGACATAAGAATTGAGGTTTGCTCGATAAAACGCTGTACCCAAGTTTTCAATCGAGGAGGAGTGGGGCCCTCGCAATAACGGCGAATAAAATTATGAATAATGTAATTGATAGCCCATTCCTCGTGAAATGAAATAACTTATTCGAATCAAACAACTACAGCCAGGGACGGCACTATGACCTGCTATGTAGCCCACATAACAAAACAGACGTACTGGCTCGGCATAGTACGACACGAGGTATGGCGCTTTTAAATAATAGGTCTAAGACTGTTGACATTTCAGTAGCCTTGAAGGATTCAAGGGGCACGTAAATTTCATTATAAGTATGTATTTTATGATTTTTCTTCTTTCTTAATGTGTAGTTTTTATTACATGTGCATTTTAAATTGACAAAAAGTCTGTTATGCACAAAAAATGTGTGTGTATGTAATTATAAATAGTTTATATAATAGCCCTGACGAAGCGAAACCCGGTTGGATGTCATTTATAAATTCAATAAAAAAGTGGTGTATTGATTACAGAGTCTGTTTTTTCATGTAACATTTATTTAAATCTTCTTGAAGAACCCGGGGTTGCTCGGGATTGGTGAGTTGCAGAGTTGTTTGAAAAAAAAGGGCCGTATCTGCGTACTAATATCTCATTGAAACGTGTTCCACTAACGATAAGGTGCATACTTTGCGCAAACTGGATTTTATAGTCTCCGGTCGTTCAAAAGTGTCTCACCTAAATATAACACGTCATATAGACAGTAATTTTCCTCATATTTTGGGCGTAAAATGTGCAAAATTTAATCAAGAAGGGGTATTAACATTCTGCCTTTAGGGTTGGAAAAAAGGGGTGGATGTGGTTTTTTATTCATTTCAATTTGCAACGGATAGAAAATTTGTGACTAATATTTATTTTCATTGCAGAATGCAATCACTATGTAGTTTGACATATTTAATAAAATAAAATATTTTTTGTTTTAAAAACACGAGTTTTTAATAATTTTTAGAACCGACTGGTTTAGCATTACTCAAGCATCTTCAGGGTAAAAATTATTACTATACAAGAAATACAAAGTGTGAGTTATATTAAAAAAATTTAAAAAAATTGAGGAAGATAACATGATAAATATAATAAACACAGAGAAAGCATTAAATACATTTACACAAGTAGAAAAAACAGAGGAAAAACCGAAAGATAATTATGTAGACTAATGGATTATAATAATATATCTGGAGAAACAAAGCATCAACTGACATGGTGTAAGGAAAACTTGGACATTTTTTAAGGGTTAATTGGAAACAAACTTAATATTGGACTACTTGATATGTCTAATTGATTATTGAGAATAGGACAAAAAAATCAAAAAGAAAAAAAACAAAATATAAACGAAAAGTCCTATTTACTATATGTACTTATTATATTTGTTTAATAAACAAAGCGATGCCACACTCTTTTCAAGGTTTTATAGATATGTACACGCCGATTGTTTAAATGTTTTTTTCCTCTTATTTTGAAGGTCAACTATATGTTGTATAAAAAAACAAATCGACGCCGTTACAAACACTCTTGTTTAAGGTATTATAGATATTTACACGCCGATTGCTTCGATACATTATTTTGATTGTGTTTCTAAATAAATAAAAAATAAAATTACCTTTGACTATTTGAGAACTCTTGTGCTCAAAAGTGAACGTATTTGAGATGACCGTGTTGTCACTTATGCATTGCAGTAACGCTGCAAACACTAGTAACTGTTTGTGATGGCAGATGATATTACCGACGTGGATGCAATGCATAGTGCCCGCTGCCCACATGAGCCCTAGTCCTAATTTTCACTACCTGGGGGGAACACACCGAAACCAACATGTGATAGTCCACGCGAGGGTACAGAGTATAATGGAGACCGTAACTAAGGCATATTTGTGTTTCTCCCGAGTTATTTAAAGTACCTACATACCAGACGAGGTAACCTTTAGATACTAAAATAGTTGTTCCTGAAATATTTCTTCTATTTATCGTTATTTTTTTTTCAATTGAATACGCCAATCAAGCAAATGGCAATAAGTAGGACATAATATTGATTAGGGGTAGAAAAACTTGTAATTCAGTGGCACCTGAGAAGGCTCCGGATCGCCCCTAAGCTCAATGAACCAACTAGATTAGCAAGTTAGGCGGAAACACGTGGCAAAGTAAAGTTTGTTGAAGGGTTCTAAAGACGTGGGGCTCATTCAGTAATTCATATGTATCTTTTTCATAAGAAGCGGATAGTATAATTTAAAATAAAACATTTTTTTTCTCAACATAAAATATATTTTTTTACATCGATTGCCGACTACGTTTCACTACCACAGTATATTTTAATTTCGCTTGTATGTGATGTGATGTTGTTCTGGTTAGATAACTGGTTCAACGAACTAAAACATGCTTTGAATTTAAATTTCATTTTCAAAATTGGATCTGTTTGTTATTTGAAGAATTCAGACAAGCGATAAAGTATCTATTTACGTAATATATAGAAAAATTAGCATTTGTCGAACGTTTTTTTTTTTTTTTTTTTTTTTATTTGGTACATTATTTTGTTACAATTTATGTTTTCCAGTAATGTAGGCCTCACTGGGTGGCTTGCCCGTGCTGAGGCCTTCATTTTATAATATGAAAATCTTATCTACATATTACATTTAAAGAGAAGATAGTAAATTTGAAAAGAAAATAATAAATTTAAAATTAAAAATAAAAATACATAATAATACATTTAAAATTAAAAAAATAATACAATGAAAATAATCTTGTGTGTTTGTGAGTGATGTGTGTTTATGTTGGTTTTGTGTGTTACGTGTAGGTTTTATTTTTATTTTATGCTATGACATTTTGGTAATATTGTCTTTTTTGTTGTTTAATCCATTTTGTAATTTTGTGTGTGAATTTATTTTTATTTTCCTCAATTTTAATTTCAATTTTTAGACTGTTGAAAGCTTTTATAGCATGGTATTGGTAGTGTCTTTGTCCAAATGTTGAATTTACTGTTGGAGTTTTAATGTTTTCTTTGTACGCTTGTCTAACTGGTCTGTTAGTGTTATTTTGTGTATGTTGAAATTTATTTTTTTTGTTAAAAATGTAGTTTAGTAGTGTTTTAACGTATAATTGGCGTATATCTAGTACGTCACAGCTGTTGAATATTTGGTCTGTATCGGTCAGTCTATGTTTTTTTAGTATTACCTTTAAGATCGTTTTCTGTGCGGTTTCTATGTAATTGATAGCCGAGTTTGTTGCTCCTCCCCAAGCAATAATTCCATATTCTATTATTGATTGGCAGAGTGCAAAATATATTGTTTTCAATTGTTTTATTTTATATATGTTTCTTATGTTAAGGAAAATGTGGATTGTTTTGAGAAGTTTATTTGTGATATGTTTGATGTGAGGTATCCATCTAAGGGTATGGTCAATTACGATTCCTAGATACTTTATTTGTTCTGTTTTTTCTAGAGGAGGGCAATCGCAGATGTTGGTGTTTAAACATTCGTGTATTTTTATGGTGTTTGTATTGTTTTTTGGCTGTCCCGTGCTATTTATACTGTATGTTGTGAATTTTGTCTTTGATATGTTAAGTGTAAGTATGTTTGAGTCTAGCCATGTTTTCACTTGCGAGATTCCCAAATTCGCTATGTTATATACATTATTCCAATCCTTAGATTTGAAAAGTAAAACTGTGTCATCAGCATAGCTAACTATTTCACCGTCTATTTTCATGCTGCAAAGTTCATTTATGTAAATAGTAAAAAGAACGGGCCCTAGTATGCTTCCTTGTGGAACTCCATATGTAATCGGCAGTGGTTTACTAGTATGGTTGTTAATTTTGACTTGTTGAGTTCTGTTACTCATATAACTTTTAAATAGTTGAAGTTCCTTGCCTTTGATACCCATGTTTTCTAATTTTTTAAAAAGTGAATTGTGGCAGATTGAGTCAAAGGCTTTAGCTAAATCTAGATATATCGCTATGCATTTGTACCCTTGATCTAAGTTGCTATGTATATAATCTACTGTACATGCTAAAGCTTCTTTTGTGCCTATTTTGTCTCTAAATCCATATTGGTTATCCGAGATTAATTTGTTTTCTTCAAGGTATTTTATAATTTGGTTTTTTAATACTCTTTCGAAAATCTTTGATAGCGAGTTTAACAGAGTGATTGGTCTATAGTTAGTTATTTCCATTTTGTCTCCGGATTTATAAATGGGGATAACTAGTCCTTTTTTAAGAGTACTAGGAAAGCAGGAGTGTGTTATACTAAGGTTGATTAAGTGTGTTATAGGTTTCAAAATTTCATTTTTTAATATCTTAATGCAATCCGTTGTTATCTCATCTAATCCAGGAGCAATTCGGTTTTTTAATGTGTTTATTATTTTGTTAATTTCCTCTTCCGAGGTTGTTTTTATTGTAAATCTGTGTTGTGTCGGTTTTTTATTGATATTTGATCTATTTGTTTGTGTTAGTGTGTTTGTGTTATGCAATTTACGGTTCGCTAAAACTTTTCTTATATTTGCAAAGAAGTTATTTACATGATTTGCTATAGTTTCTGTATTTGTATTGACATCTAATTTTTTGGAGTTAATATTTAGATTTTCAATAGTATTTTTCTGTTTGTATTTTTGTGTGTATGTGACTTCTTTTAATATTTTCCATAATTCCTTTGGGTTATTTTTTTCTTTTTTAAGTTTTTCGCCATAATATAATTCCTTAGCCACTCTAATAATTTTGGTGCAGATGTTTCTATATCTTTTATAGTAGTTAAGTTGTTCCATGTCGTAGGGTGTATATTTAATTTGTTTGTGAATTTTGTCTCGTTTACGAATACAGTTTAATATTCCCTGTGTTATCCATAGTTTAATTTTTTTTAGCTTTGTGTGTGAGTTTTACTTGTTTTATGATAGTGTTTTTATTTATTTCTTGTGCTAACATGTTATGAAATTTATCCCAGGCCTCCTCCACGTTCTCTATTTGGTATATTGTACTCCAGTCTATTTGTTTGAGTTTTTCTTTCAAGTTTGAGTAGTTAATTATTTTTTTTGTGAATATTTTGTCTTGGTTGGGTTTTGTGTTTTCGGTGTCTATTGCTATCATATTCATGTAGTGATCTGTGATAGTGCTTTCAAGTACTACGGTTTTGGTTTTTAGTTTTGTTTTGATCATTATATGATCTATACAAGTTTTTGTGTTTTGTGTGACTCGTGTTGGAATCTTTATCGTTGGCTCCAGTCCATGCTGTGCTAGTAGTGTTAGGTATTCTATGTTTTGTGGGTGTCCGTTTTGTAAGATGTTTATGTTTAGATCTCCAATGATGATGATATTTTTATTTTTGTTGATTTCTTTTAAAGTATTGTTAAGTGCAGTTAGGAAATGTGTGATGTCGTTTTTGGATGGAGATCTGTACATCGCAAGAATACACGTTTCTTTATCATATGCTATGTGTATGCAGTTGGAGTCTATTATGAGTATTTCTTTGACGATTGTATTTATTTTATCATTGATGTATATGACTATGCCATCATTTTGATTTTTGTGTTTTTTTGTGTGGTGTGTGTTATAGTTTTCTATTGTTTTTGGTACATATTTATCGTTCAACCAGCATTCTGTCAGCACAATTATATCAAAATTATTATCAAGCTGTTGTAGGTATATCGTAAATTCATCAAAATTTTTATTAATTGACCTAATGTTTTGGTGTAATATTTTGATTCTATTTTTTTCTTTTGTAATGTTTGTCCATATATTAAAATCGTTTGTACTTACACAGTAGTGTTGGTTGTCCGAGTCTGTATATTCCATGTAATCCGCCATGTTGGTGATTAATTGTGAAAGTATATGATGTGAAGTGTATTTACGTGTGGAGTCGTTCAGACCATCCTGTGATTTTCACGGGTCTGAGTAAGACTAGAGGCATTAGAGACAAACAAAACGATAGGCACTAATGGTAAAGTTATTAACAAATAAATAAACCTAAATTGAAGACCGATACTAAAGTTATTCCCTATTGCCAAAGAGCACTGATTAGAGTCCCTCTAGAAACTTGCTTCTTCCAGTCAGGCTCAGTTCGTTTTTATAAATACACTGTAACTGCATCTGTAACACATGTTTATTTTAGTATAGTATTATTTATACTGCACGGAAAAAATTAAGTATTGCCCATTTATTAAGAATCTCTTCAAATTAATGGTAATCCGGAAAATAACGGGATTGCAGACCTTAAAGCATGAAGGTTTTCAGATAAACGTAACTCTTAATAAATTAGCTATCCTCAACTTTCTTCACGTGTCCTGAAGAAACTACAGTGGTAGCGAAACCCGGTTATCTTCCTGGGTAGATCGACAAAATATTTTATCACTAAGATATTGCCAAAATTCATCATCATCACTTTGTGACATTTGCGAACACGGTCAGTTCTTTATACGAAATAACTGGCTTATTCATGAATGCAGGTGAACTAACTGAAAGTAAACTTATACATGATCTATATACTTAATTAATTCATCAAAGATGCAATCAATTGATTCCGTTCCAGTTTCGAGAAACAAAAGATGTAAGTATGACCAATGACCTCATGAACTAATAAACTCCTTTTTTATTATAAAAAGTACACGCGGACTGCCAATGTTTATTAAAGTTAATATTTTATGTCGACATTGTCTATTTATTAACTTTTACGTAGCCGTCTAACGTTTAGGAATGTCATTTCATAGAGAGTTGTTGGCATACCAGTGTTGATAGCCTGTATCGATTTCTCATTTATTGCGTTCTCAATATCGGTCTGGATATCAACTGCGCGAGCGTGCTAGGAAAATCGGTATAAAATATTCGGTAGTTACGCCTATCGATCCGATATTGTAATGTTATCGATTTAACTGTGCAAGACCTCTGGTCGGCAAAAGGTATAAAAACATGTATTTGCTGATTTAAATGACGCAACCTCAAAAAATGCATGACTAAGCGGAGTCCATATAATTTTAAGTCCACGTACCAATGTGCTAGATCAGTGATGCGCAAGCTGTGGTTCATCAGATATTAAATTTATTTTTGCCACGCGGTACATGCATTATTATTAATATATTCATAAACAATATAAATCAATCCATGCGTGGAATAGAGGCCACGTTTGTACTGATGATAGAAAAATAAATGGGGTTCAGTAGCAAAAAGCTAAAGCGTTCGCCTAGCAAACAATTATTACTATTTACAAGTTTGACTCGTATCTTTTTTTAACTTTAAAAACGGTTTTGATGTCGCCAAATATTTAAACATGCCTCGTGGCCCAAGGATTGTGGTGCCAAGTGGCTTATATATTCGCTTACGTAATCGTAGGGTCCGATAAGAGTATCGAAATTCACTCTGCTCTGCCAAAAAATCAGTCATCTCCACAACGCATTGGTTATTAGTGCGTCGTCGTGTAGGTCTTGAGGTGCTCAAAAAAATGCTAAGAAGTAAAATATAAATTATACCCAATGAAAGACTAAACGCGTATTCATGCAAAAAAGAAACCGTAGTAAATACACTTACACATATTTCACATTCCATTTTTTATTTATTTTTGTGTGTTTTTCTGATTCATTTTGTTTGAATATAATTACTGGTGGTTCAACAATCATTTCAGAAATAGTACATTATTTTAACTTGTTTTTTTCAGACGATATGTTTATTGTATTATTTCATACTTTTAGTATACAAATAAGTTTTTGGATAAAGATAAAATCCAGTGTGGCACTGTCAAAATTTTCCATTGAATAAATGTTTCTTGCTTGAACTCACCTGCGCTCCCCTGTTCTGTAATGTACTGTGTACAAATGTACGAAGCAGCCAGCCGAGTAATGTACAAACAGTGTTGGAAATATCGAGTATTTGACAGGGCCTGTTTGCCGAGGTAACTAGTCACAAGGTAAACACACTGTTATCGGAAACTAATCAAATTGTTGTTTCTTTTTTCCTCGTGGGCTTTTGTTTTTCATTCTAATTCGATTCTACTTGTTTTATATTGCTGTGCCAACGTGAGCAAAATATTTTTTTATTCAAAGGGAATTTTTTTCAAGGGATAATAATGATATTACGATATCGGATACAAAAATGTTACTATTGTGAAATTAAAATCTGTATGCTGTTTCCGTTGATCAATTGTTGTCGAGTCATCGAACGTACTTAATTGTTCAAATAAAGCAGGTACAAACAAAATAATTTCATATATTAAATTCTTTAAGTCTCTTCAAATAATTGGTAATCTGGTTAAAAATGGGATTGCAGGCTGTTTATTGATAAACTTTTAGTAAATTCCAAATATATCAGAACACGTGTTCATGCACCTGCGTTTGTCTTGATAGTATATAATGATGAAATGCAAAACAGATTTTTATAAACAAATTTTCTGACATCCTGATAACACATTGGTGTTTTTCTAAAAGTTTCAGGAAACCTATTAATTCATTCGTTAAGGGCCTGCAATCCCGTTTTTAACGGGATTACACAAAAAGTTAAAGAGAATCTTAATAAGTTAGCAGTACTCATTTTACTCCGTGAACCCACCTTTAACATAATATTTTAACAGAAAGTTATTTTGTTCGTACTGTTAAAAGTTAGAATTATAATTTTCGTGATATTTTACGGGTCTTACTTGTTACTTAAAGTGACTTAAATTGCGTATAATTCAAAATAGCGGTATGCGAGCATTATTGAATTGTAGTGTATTCTAAGATAATTAATATGCAGAAAAAACTAGGCATATTAAGTGTGAGACTGGGTATAATTTACAATACCTTAATGTTTATATTTAAGCTCAAAATAAGATGCTCCCAAACTACATGTTAAATAATGTAAATTTTAATTTTGAAATACATGGCTATCCCACGAAAAACTATGGAGATTTTAGACTTCCGAAAAAAAATTTGTCGGAAACCTAAAATAATCTCTATTTTAAAGGATTTAAGATTTCAATGAACTACCGACAGATGTTTTAAAAGATTTGCTGCATTTCGTGAGTTATGCCTAAATGCAATAAAGAATAAGTTTTAGATCTAGTTTAAAGTGTGCCTAAATGTCATACAAATAAGTTGTTAGTTATTAGTAAAGGTTTATACTAGATTTAAAAAAAATATTTTTCAAAACTAAATAAAAACATACAAAAAAATTACTTACGTTGATTAGGATAGTACTCGTTCATCAATAATTGCTTATACTGATCAAACTTTTACAGTCGATGTTATTTCTTTCATGATATATTGTTATCATCCAACCAATTAAACTTTTCTGCACGATGTACGTAGTCTTACAGAGTGCTGCAAGATATATGATTGTGATATAGAAACTTTCATGACCTAAGTAAGATTTTCACGGATTACACTAGTCCAAAGTTTGCTGTCGTATGTTGTACGTTTTGAGATTCACGGGGTTTGAAGTGTTGGATTGAGACACCTAGTGTTTTCTTATAGTGCTTGAGTTAGTTTTTGATATCTTTAAAATATAATACTCGACCATTATTAGCACTCCGGGTTTGAATTTCCTAAGATTTTTATGACAAAATATTCTGTTAATTCAACATTTAATACGTTTACTCCGGTTCGTCAAACCAAAACAGAAGCAGCGGTAGTCGGTACAGATAGACCCACTAAAAATCGAAATTAAGTACTTTTTAATTAATTTTTTTGTGAATGTCTTCAATTTTGATATTTATGATCTAGTGCTATTTCTTATGTTACCTGTAAAAAAAATTTAATGATTTTAAAAATAACCTTTTATAAAATAGAGTTTTTTTACTAAAATAGATCTATTTCTATTATGTAGTGAAATGTTACATGAAAAATATTGTTATTATTTTAAAAATAATCTCTTATAAAATAGAGTTTTTTTTAACTATAATACATCTTTTTCTATTATGTAGTGAAATGTTACATGCTAAATATTGTTAGATTTTAAAAATATTTTCTTATAAAATAGAATTTTTTTACTAAAATATCTCTATGTAAACATAATTGTCATGATTTTAAAAATAATATCTTTTAAAATAGAGTTTTTTTACTAAAATAGATCTTTTTCTATTATGTAGGAAACAGTATCAAACGTCGCGACCTAGTTTCGCCATCATTTCATAACATTTTATAAAAATGCGTGGTGTGCTTGTGTATATGGGTGAATGCCACCAAATGTTGACAGGATGCATTGTAATCGACAGCGAGTATATCTGCCTAGTTACAGCTTGATCGGATATCAGAAAGTGGGTAAATTTTTGGTTCCAAGATTTGCATTCATTCATTACTGGAAACAAAATTGAAATGTATTTAAAATAAATCTTCCGATTATGCTAGAGCGAGCTTGGCACCGTTTAAACCGGACTGTTCAAATTCGTTTAATCGCTATTATATAAATAAATATGAGAATAAATCACTTTGAACTTTGTCCGATTTTGAAAATTTCTATCCGAAATCGTGGCTAAATATTTGATGAAAGATAGAGAAAGGAAATTTAGCCTCAGCGAAATACCTATGCCCCTAATATTTATCTTTGCAAACACTGGGTTATTTCTGACCAACCACCGCAGCGTAAATGTTAGCTGCCTTTCTCCCTTTATATGGAAAACTTGAAAAACGGGTGCATATTTTATTACGCACCTACAGTAAGGGCTTTATTTCATGTGAGACTTATAATATTAAATACGTTCCCCAGTCAAGTGCAAATACCTCAAACGTGCCGAACGCGAGTGAAGTTGACTGCGGGGCACATTCATATACAAGAAGCGTGTTAGTGGGTACGTATGTGCCATTATAAGGGATAGGGATTAGGGATTGTGACATTCGAACTTTCCAGTATGTGTTCCTGAATTATGTTATTTTATTTTTAAACCTATGAAGAATTGAACTTTATAAGGTATAGCTGAAATCCCTTCCGTTGCCCGGGCTGGGCGCAGAGTTTTTCAAAATCTCTTATTTTCAACGTCAAGTGTGCAAAGTTTAATCAAGAAGAATTATAATTTGTTTGAGGGGGTTGGAAAATGGGGTGGGGTGGTTTTTTTTTCTCCTATTTTGAAGGTCAATTTTACAAAATATCACCAATATCAGAATAAAGCTGTAAATTTGCTTTTTAAAAACTCACACCGGGGTATTACTAGTGGCTTAGAGTTAAAATATTGAATCTCCAACTTTTGGTCGAAAATCGGTTTTAGGTTTTATCAAAAGAGTAGTTATTTTATGTAAATACATTTTCTAAATTGGTGTATTATTTAATAAATATAAAAAATCCTGAACCAGCATATTCCACGAAATTGGAATTGAAATTAGGCTAAGCAATACAAAAACCCTAGAAATGAATTGAGCCATCAATAATAACTTCAACGTAATGAGTAATCAAATAAGTTTAACTGATAGTACCATATTTAATTTGTTCCGTTAACCATGGCTGTAACTGTTTTAATCTTCTTTTACCTACCGTTACCGTAAAAATTTGTCTCCCTCTTTTCTATTTACATCTCTTTTTGTCACCAATAACGTGTCTTCTTCTTTAATTTTTCTCTTTCTCTCGTTGTATTATTTTCTTATATATTATTATGATTAGTTATTATAATAAGCTCTGACGAAGCTTGATGTAAGTGAAACCTGATTGTCGTTTATTATTCTATAAAAGTAGATTATTAATAGAAAGTGTGCTTTTTCATTTAATATATTATTTCAAATCCCAAAGTATTTGCTTCCTTCGAAAAAAATAATTTACTATCTTAACGTTTTTACTTTTTAATTATTTTTATTAATTTATTGATTTTTATATATTTATGGCAGACTGGGATAACTCCATCCACCCAGTCCTGCTGGATTAAAAACTCAAATAAAATCTTTTTTTATTGTTTAAATAGCGTCTATTTAAACACTGTACATACAAAATATGATATTAAATATATGTATGATAAATGTTGACATTTTTGTTGTTTGTTTTTGGGGTGTTATGCCGTGTTGCGCTAACTCCTTCTTTAGCCGACGTTTCGGACAGCGTTGCAGTGTCCATCATCAGGGCAGATCCGGTAGATCCGAAGATGTGTAAATTTTGGTTGTCGAGTTTTTTCATTAATTTCTTTCGGCCAAATTTTTATTCTTGATTTGTAATCATTCAAATTTTCTCACAATATCCAATAACAAAAATTATGAAGAAGTTAATCTAGATTTAAATTGATACTTCCAGTACTACTTCAGGAAATCTTGGTATCTTACGATTTTTTTTTTCAGTATGTGAAAGATGTATAAAAATAATAACTTCTTCGTATCAATTTCTGTTCATCAAATAAAACGAATTTCGCAAACACATGGAACACTTTCTATCCTTAGTATTTTTTTTATAAAATTGTACTCGAAAGAGAAACGAACTTATGCAAAATATCGCTTTATTAATCATTTCATTTTTCATTTGATGTTATAATTATTCTTGGAAACTTTACATTAAAAATACAGATAAAAAAGCATCAAGTTAATGAAAATACTGGTAAATGATAAGACTGGTATAAATGAAAGAGGACAGCGAAACACAAAGAAAACTTTCTAAAGAAACGAATGTCAAAGTAAACTAATTAATTTTAAGCAGGCGTATTGCTAATTAAAATAATGAACTGAACAGTTTGTCTGTCCATAACCAATGTCAAAATGGCGATCTTAAAGTTAAACTTCAAATAATTCACAATCTGCTCCTTCATAGATGGCGCTAATTTAATTATTTCAGTTAAATACAATAATAAGACAAATTATTTGTTTGCGCCCGTTGATACGCAATATAAATATAGTGTTATGTTCGTGTACAAACAAAATTATTTCAAATAAGGCATACAAATACAATATTGGATTGAATCACCGATAAAATATTGTATTTTTATGCCTTTCTTGAAAGAATTGAGTTTTTATAAGGATCAAACTATTAATTCTTATTCATATTGCGTAAGTACGGGCGCAAACAAATAATTCGTCTTAATATTTTATCATATAACTTGCTAAACGTATATTTAAGTGAAATAATTAAATTAACGTCATCTTTTAAATATCAGATTATGAATTATTTTATGTTTTGAAGCAGAAAGTATGATAGTTTCACTAGAAGCGAATAAGGAAAGAAGAAACTTGTAGTTTGTGTGTGATCAGAAATAATAAGTAATATTATTCACTTTTCTTTGTATTTCTCGGGCATTGACTAAGTAACCATTTCTATACGTTTTAGTTTGAAGAGTGTTATTTTACATGTAAATTTGTTACTTGATTTATTTGGTACCGGTTTTGACACATTCGTGTCAATCACTAGAAATCTCAAAACTAACTTCAAAATTATCCAAGTATAGAGTGATTAGATTTTATTAGCTGAGGATGGAGGTAGGGGTCATGAAAGTGGGGGAGAAAGATGGAAGGAGAAAACAACAGGGTAAAATTGTCAATAAAGGTGACTTACAGGTTGCTATCGTTTTGTTGACTAAATTAATTTTTGATTATTTTTTGTTTCATTCTAAGGTTTTTAAAGCACACAAATAAAATTATATTATAATATTTTAATGTTTGAACTTATTTTTTCTTTGTTTAAGTTATGGCCTGTCTCTATGAAATGATCAGAAAACTCGGAATAATAGTTACTATTTTGTAAACGCAAAAGTTCATGTTCCATGATTCTAGTTTTACAATTTCTAGTAGTCATGCCTACTTTGCATCACATTCATTAAATTCTTAAGTGTATATTCCATTTTTTTTCGATTTTGTAGAAATATCTTTGTTATTATTATTTTTTTATTTTGAATTCGCCGTACAAAGAAGTTTTTTTTAAAATATTTATTTGGTTTTTACTAGATTGGCTGTTATTATTTCCATTATAAATGAAAATTTTAGTAAAAAAATGGCTTACTTCTTATTGACTAAGTGGTTAATTATTTCAGGTAACAGATGAAATAAAGTAACAAATGTAAAATGAAACTCTTCGAAAAAAAATTATTGATTTTCAATAATTGAATTGGCTTATCACTAGTGAGCAATGCGTATCCTCAACAACTAAAAGATAACGTTCGTTGTTATCGTTCAATAATCGCATTGGCCCTTCACTAGTGATCAATGAATCTCCTCGACAGTCAAAAAAAAATGTTCATTGTTAGCGGAATTCCTTCGAGATCAATTTCCTGGTTAGACAATAGATTTATTTATTGTGTTTTATATTGATTTTAAAATGGTAAGTAACAAAAATAAATTGAATTTTTGGATACTTACAGCGGAATATTATGATGTCAATATATGTATTACCGTGTGCAAAAAGTGCTTTATTGCATAGTTTTCAATCTGCATGAAAAAAAATATGACATATGAAATATTATTCTGCTATATATACGTACCACTAATATTTCTCCTTCTATCACATAAAAGAAATATGAAGAATCTGTAACAGCATTTTCCGCTAATACAATTTTATTTCTCAGCAATACGAGAGTAAAGGGAGATCAAAATAACGATACGAAAACATGGGTTTTTTTATTTGATCCAATTCAATAATTCCCACGTTGTGTTGTCTGCCGTATATTTTTTCTAGGGCATTTCGGTCGTGTTTTAGTATTTCACCCGAATGCGTTAACAATGGAGCACTTCCGAATCGTTAGGCCGGCTATGGAGGGTTGGAAGGTATGCTGGGGATGGGGGTTGGGAGTTGGGAGTTGGGGGATGAGAAATGGGGAAAGCTATGTGCTTACGAAGGCACTAACGGCAGATGGGGTATCTCCTATCGGACAAGTGGGACAAATCGATATTACTGTTTGACTTATATTACGGTGTTTTAAGGATTTCGTAAAAAAAATCGATGTATTTCGTAACGATATCGTGTAAAACGTGCAGATTCGTGATAATGACAATTCTGAGTATACATTTTTTTATCACATACTCGTAAACTCATTAAATTTACAACATTATTTGTAAATAATTGGATACTTGAAAAAAAGGCCTTATTTATACGTCTTTTATTTTCAAAGCAATATTCACGTCATGTATTTACTTTTACGAGTATATGTGCATAATTTTCTTCATGGCTAGAAATGAGAAATGTGTAATAATAATAGAAATGTATTTTTGTTTGCGACTGAGCAGAAAAATCTTTAACTCCATACCCCGGGGTCTGCGGTTTAGCAACTTAGTACAAATGAAGATGTTGGGTTATGCAGAAGAAAAAAAAATTAATCAATGACAAGTTACTAAGATGATTTAGAACCAAGGTTTTTCTTAAAAGGAAACTTCGTATACGCATTAACTACATAGCACTACTACTTGATGACGATTTTCCAGCGAGTTGGAGAGAAATAATTCCAAGTTAAAAGGAGGTAACGTTGTATAATTGTGAGTACCACAGCCCAGCGAGAGGTAGATCGGTGAAAAAGTTCAGGGGATATCTATTATTCCCGACCAAAAGTATAATATGATGGACACTGCAATTCTGTCCGAAACGTTGGCTAAATAAGGAGGTAGCGCAACACGGTATAATACCCCAAAAACAAATCACTATAATTTGTAAACACTACTTCAGTTTCTAGGCGTAATGCTGACCAGGGGATACTAGCACAGTAAAATCGATGATCTTATTCCAATTTCCTGAGCACGGTTACGCTGTTGATAGTCAGATCGATATATAGTCAGATAGAATAATACAATAAATTACAAATCTTAATAAGCTGACAACACTGGAAGTATTTTTTATGAGTTGACATTCCTAAACATGAAAAGGCCTCGTAAAGACATTGACAATGTCGAATTGACATATTAACATTAATATACAATGGCAGCCGACGTGTATTTTAAAAGAGAGACACTTAAAAGGAATTTAATTAGTTCATGAGGTCTTTAGGCATAACTAACAACATTCTTTTCTCCAAGTTGGAACGGATTCAATTGATCACGCCTTAGATGAATTAATTAAGTCTATGGATCGAGCACACGATTTCTTTCAATTCCAATAGCTTAGCTAGTTCACCCCCGTTCATTATTAAGCCAGTTATTTTGCATAACGAACTACAATATTCAAAAAGTTGTGCTTAATGACAGCTTATCATCTGACACCTTGGAGGCTGCGCTAAAAGCAGCTGCTTTTTTCTATGTTCTATCGGAATCATCTTCTACCCGTGCTCGCAAATTTTGACCACAAATGACAAATTTTGTCAATATTGTATTGATATAGGGTTTTATCGATCTACCGTGATAGATACCTCGATTTCGCTACAAACCTTAGCTTCGTTAGGACAGCATAATATTCTTCTTAAATCTACTACAAGATTGTTATATATTATGCTCTTAAGGTGGGTTAATTAAGATGGTCTGAGCTCCAATGGAAGAAGTAGGTCGAGAATTAGGAACAAAGTGGTCGTTGTCAATAGAGAATAAATTTAGTATCGGACTTTAACTAAGGTTTATTTAGTTGTTAATGACTTTACCATTAATGTTTATGACTTTCCTTAACTCTAATGCTTAAAGTTTGTATATTGTCAAGTTGAATCCCTTTCCCGTTTTTATGCAGTTAAATAATGCCCGTGTTTTACGTATGGTTTGTTTCTATGAGTTGGTTATGAAATATTTTTGTTTTTTTCATTCCATTGTTTGAATGTTCTAAATTGCTTCACTATATATATACCTATTTTTAAATAATCTTACCTACCCCACCTGTTCTCAGTACCATATTACCTGCAACATAATAACGGGTAGATTTGGTACAGCCATTTTATTTCAGAAGGCACATAGCGTATAGCGTAAAGCGCATGGCGTAATAACGTATAACGTAGAGCGAATACGGCGCGGGCGTCGGTCGGTACGAGTAGCGTCGATTTCCCTCCGCGCCGGGACGCTTTGTCACTAATAGAGTTCAAATTGGCGTTGCACCGCGTATTGAGTGGCAGCCTTCGACGTGAATAATAATATGCCATTGGACACATGTTTTTTTTTAAATTCTCGAGAATTCTCGTGTAGTTTTTTCAGGCATAGAAAAACCATGAGTGTTTTTTTATTACCAATGCTCGCTGTGAAAATAACTGCCTGAAAAGTTTTTCAAAGTGTTCCTTTGTTTTCATGAAAAAAGTTACCTAGTATATTTACTCTGATTTATGGAACATACCACTTCAGTAAGCATTACTCGTAATGTGAGAAATAAAAATGATTTGCTTCTGGATAACGTGTTTCTCGACATTGTTCTATTATTTTGACAATATGGCTTCCTACTAAACTAACTAACTAACCATCACGCCGATTCTCCGCAAGTGTAGGCAGAGAGGACGGACCGCCTAACAACTCGGTCTTGCCCTCATTCGCCCTGACTCGACATGACCCAACTCAAGTATCTGATTCACTTTATCGTACCATGTCTTCCTCGTCGTCCCCGACTTATACTACCATTAACATTTCCGTCATATATTTTCCCTACTTTTAAATATATTTCGACTACTATAATACGGACACGTGTCTAGTGTGGTAGTCGAAAAGCATGTAAAAAACTGTATTCAAATATATTTTATGAATAAATAAAAAAAAATTATATATTCGTCATATATTCTTCCTTCTTACAAATTGAAAATAAAAATGATTGTATAATATAAAAAATGTGTTTTTTAATAAAAAATTTTGCTAGGTAGTTATTTTCACGCGTGAGTTGAAAAAAAATAAGAGATAAAAAAAACTTACGTTTAAAAAAAATGTATCGTTTATTATTTTCATTTTTTCGACATTAGACGTGGACAGTGAACGTCGTTTGTGCAAAATGTCATCAATAAGTATCACAATTCGGCTTCAACGGGTGATAAAATGATGTTTGTCGAAATATCATGTAGCGTTTTATTTTGAAGGTCAAGTGTGAAAAATTTCATCAATCTCGGAATTAAACTGTAGAACGGCATAAAAATCAAATTCACGCCGCCCAGCACAGACACTATTCTCCATATGGATAGATAGAAAGATATTTAATGAAAATGAGTAACCTCGTCATCCCACGGGTCGGTAAGCAATCGACATAAGCCGAATGCTGTAAGACACTGCGCAGAAAATTTAGCTCACCATAGTAAAGGCAGTTCAGTGTAGAACTTTTCTGCGCAGTATTTTACAGCAATTATTTTATGTCGACCCGTGGGAAAATGGGCTTAGTATGTTGATTTTATTATTGGCAGTAGCGGCTTTACTCTATACGTAGATAAAATTAGATATTAGTGGTTAATTGCTTTCTGAATGACGTCTTGCAAAGAATTAAATGAATGTGTGATTTTGATACAGATACATAAAAGCCTTTGAAATTTGCATTATTTTTCAAAATAAATAATTGGAACAAAACGAACGATTTTTAATCACATAAATATGTTTACTTGCAACTGAAAAACGAACTTTTCAAGATTCACTTAAAAATTAGTCAACATATTTAATTTTAATTACGTTAATCTTTGTAATGAGCTCCATTTCGGTTGGATTAAATTGCTTGATGTTTCAGAGAGGAAAGGTGGGGAATTAGTATGTATTTAATTAAGAAAGTTACCCTTCATCCTTTAAGCTAGCAAAAACTTGAGAAGAAAATAATTTAATCACAGATGCCAAAGCCTTCATTAATAAGCTATCAAATTTAAAACAATCAAACCAACCGGCTCTTAAAAGAACATGACCGCAGGATTTTAATATGATTTAGCAATGTTTAATTTTATATAATTGAATAGTTTCAAAACATTTATACTGTAAACAAATACCAAGTACAAAAAGTGAAAATTTCCTACATATATAAACATAAATAGTTTGTGGACAAGTTTTTCATTTTGTCGATTTCCCACTCTACGGGTTCAATCCTCTTCTCCTACTTTTCCATCACTGCACAAGAAACCTTTTGAGCTTATCGTGATGGTACTAATATAAATTCAAGTATTGCCAAGTTATTTATAGCCCAGATTTTTTTATAGGTTTTGGAGTAATTTATCCGTTTAAAGCATCTACAGAAAGGGCGAAATGTGATTGCTAATACTACAATATTTCCTGAGTTTGATTCTAAATGTCAAAAATTTCGATAGCAAACATTACAAGAGTCAAATACAGGTCACTTCATTAACATGTTATTTACGTTATTAAAAAAAACAGTAATAACATTAGATTTTCATTTTTTCTTCAATTAATTTAAATTGTAATATTTATATTTTTGATGCTGATAATTCGTAGTGGAAAACTATTTTAATGATTTATTCAAACAAATTTAATTTTCCACTTATTTAATTTTTTACCGTAACTAGTTTCAGCTTTATAACCATGAAGATGGCTATAATAAGTTGAAACTAAACCAAAGGACAAAAACTCCATAGACTAGAATCATTAGAAACAAACCGATAACTAAAAAAAGTAGAACCTAACATTGTAATGAACAAAAAATTTCCGCTGCTATATCCAATATTACATTATCCGATGCCGTAAAAAATGTTTTTTTCTTAAATTAGAGTCAATTTCAATATTATTTCCAACTGGAATGTAAAATATATATATCCCTTTAAGGTCGAACATAGCAAATTTAAATAAAAAAAATCGCATGTTACAATAATATTAGCAATAGACACCTGCATGACAGTTGTAATTAGGTTAAAACGATACAATTAAGGAATATAAATAGTTAATTAATATCTAGAACTGAAATAATTAGGCCTGCTGGTAATAACCAAATAAGAGGAAATTCAATTGTGATACACCACGTAGCAACGAAGATGATAAAAATCCATATAAGTATAATAAAACCATTGTAAACCCTTCGTTTCGTGACGCTGAATTGTTTTAACACTTTTTCCGCTCCAACCAATAGGGAGGCTAAGATTCAAATTTTACAAGTTTGAATCTTTGCAGTGTTGCTTTGAGTTGAATCAAGCCGCCCGGCCCGCGCCGTAGCGAAAACGTCATATAATGACAGTTTTCAAAACCACCGAATCGGGAAAACAACCAAAGTGTCAATTCGATTTTTAGCCGGAGTTATAATTAGTTCAATCTTATACGAGTGTCTGTGAATTCCTCCACCATACGAGCGCTACCAAAAGAAACATATCATCGAACATAACAACCAACTCTTCCGTAAGTCACATTTGCGAATACCTATCTTTTTGGTTCAGCAAACGGAGCGTTAATTTACATATGAAATAAATAATAATTAGATAACATTAGGACACATACCTGCCTATATTACAACCATTATAATCTAACCAATGTGTCGATAGATATGCGATTATCGCACATCATTCCTTTTAATCCCCACTCCTTCCCCCAAATTTAATGTATATGAACCACATTTTATGGAATGATTGTACCAAGAAGAACTTTAATAGGCTAAAACCAGTCACCGTCAAAAAATAAAATAAGTGGAAAAAATTGTTTCAATATGTTATATAATTATGTAGTTTACATGGAACACTGGGCTAAATTATGTTAATATCAAAATGTATTTAATGACAATGTTACCTCTATCAACATCAGCGTTCTATTCATATTTACCCAACCGCTGCTTAATCCTGCTATCGTAGAGTGGATGGAAATACGACTGAATTTTAATGATATTAATGGCATAATATTATCTGCACTAAGTTAAATAGGTAGTTATTTTAGTTGCACCCTACCATCTGAAGCCAGTGTGACTATGGCATCCCCAATTGCCGTATTGCAATTGGGTATGTTGTAAGGTTGGAGGTAGTAGGGTGAGGAAGGAAATGGGGCAGAAATGGTGGGAAAGTACCTGTCTATACAGATGTGGACACCAAACACGGCAATTTCAAGCAACGTTTCAATTTTGAATTGTGTTCAAGAGACCAGGGCGATAGTGAAAGAATCTTCCATTATGGAACGTGCCGCGAAAATTCTATAAATTATTTTTAATGAATGAATTGTAAACACAAATTAATAAAATAAAATTTAAGTCGAGAGCATTGCGTCTCGACCACGAAGGCCGTCAAAATTTGCGATTAACTAAGTGCGGACAAGTCTGTGCTTTAAACTATAATGTTTTAGAATAACGGCAAATACAAATAAAACTTATTTTTTCTTCTAACACAGCAAACTTATTTTGTGGCACCATTTTAATTAAAATTAATAAAATACTTCGTTTTTACCACTTTTATTGTTTATTACCAACATGTTTCATGAGCAACGCTCACTTCTTCAGGGTTTTTAATAATATATTGTAATAATACGAATAAGAAAATAATACGAATAAATCTCTTGCTTTACCGGGACAGGTGTCCATTGGGACCTATTTCTTATATGTCATTTAGGCGATCTCATATTTCAAATTTAATTTCTATTAACTAACTAACAGAGCACGGATTTATTTTTTGCGACAAGCCAACTAAGTTTTAAATTAACTTCCCAGAGTTATGATGCCGACTTGATAACCTTTTTACGGTTTTAAATATAATATTTAATAGCTTTTACTCTTAAAACGATCACCCGTTGAACCAACTTCAAAAATAATGCGTCAACAAGTGAAAGTACGTGACGTGCTTGCGGTTATCATTAACTTAAATAAGGGAGGTGTTTGAATAACGGTTTTATGACATAACAACAGATTCTTGAGTTATAAAAACATCGTTAGCCGTACCTTTGCGTGTTCTTAGAAATTTAACGATTTAATTAGGGGTAGGTACTACTGTAATAATACACCTTACGTGGTAATTAATTTAATAGGTTAGACTATGATTAGATTATGTATTACAATATATTCAATAAAGGCTTGTCGAGGAATATTATTGGGTATAGCATCAAGCGTTATATTATGCTAACTAATTTTGTTGTTAATTGTTTAACTAATGTTTATAAGACAAGGTTTGTATTGATATTTCAGGCGACTAATTATTGCTTATAATTATTTGTTATCCTTTATGCGATGCATAAAATATCTTATAAACATTAGTTTATCATTAAAAAATAATAATATTTTACAAGTCAAAAATATTTCACCAATAAATGAAGATATTATATGTCTCGACGCCATCTAGTGAGAAATTTAGCACTAACAAAGCCTTTCCTACAAATATAAAGTTGGTTGTTTACTGGTGGAAAAAATATAATGGGCAGTAATTGTTGATTGAGGTACTAGTACATTTTGAATCATTTGGCGGGTTGGAAATAAGCCAAGATTCAGAGCACCTGACCGGACATCAGAAGGCATGGGTTCAATTCCCGTTGGCGGCATTTATTTTTACTCCGGAGATATTTTTAATTTGTATTGATATTTCAGGCGACTAATTATTGCTTATAATTGTTTGTTATCCATGTTCAGCTTATATTCTGCATGTCTGAGGCGGGCGGACGGAGCGGGCGTGTCGAGACTTTGTTTTTTTTTCACAAATCTACAGTTTTACTATGGAAAATTTTGAAAACTTGACCTTCAAAACAATGTGAATGTCACCGTTTGTATAAAATTTTTAAAAAACACCCCCATTTTTTTAAGGCAAAATTTTGGACAGTTCACGTTTAAAGTAGGGGGACAATGGATGTATACGTCTGTTTTAAAAAGCTCTGTAATTCTCGGGGCAACGCTGGGGTCGATTAAAATGTGATCTGTTAAAATTATAACTAGGTACCTACTGATAATCCCTTAATGCGTATTAATCGATTTACTCTGACAAAATAATTAAACAATCCGTGTTTTAATATGCAAACCTTTAAAATAAATTTATTATTTATATCATTAAGTCTTCTTCCAATATTATTAAATCCAGCTTATAAAACAAACGCCATTAACAGGGTGCAGATACTCTAATAAAATGGCTTTCAGCCCTCACTTAAATCGGCCAATGTCCGAGAGCTTAAACTGACCGAAGAGCGAAACGACCCCTCCTCGCTTCTGCTCTTCTGATACCTAGGTACTCCCTGATCCGTACCCCCCGAGATATCTTCTCCGCTGGTCCATTACCTCTCGCGGAAGAGCGGAAATTCGAGCAGAGCCTTATATCCTCGACATACGAAAAATACGATGGAACCTTTTATTCAGTTGATTTTTTCTCATTTTTAATGGCTGTTTATGGGTTTGACAGCCACGTGACTTCTTTTGAATATTTTGCATCCTTAGAATAAAGAAGTTTGCAGAAAAAAAATTTAACCAGAGGATAAAAACGCAGTCCTTTTGAAGAACGTTTGTTTTCTTGAAAACTGACTCTCCCACGTATGGTTTTATTATTTGGATAAGATACTGTTATTTTATCTATCTATTTAGCTTTTGTATCCTCGTGCTTTTATATCCTTATTTTTTAAGTACAAAAACATCGAAATGAGCATAAAAATAGTAGATTAGGAATGGTATAATAAATAAATGTAAATAAATCGAATCAGAGCTATACTAGGGCAGTTTGTTTAATTAGATTTGTTGTTCTGCTTGCCGATATAAGTTCTAAGACCTGTTTATATTTTATGATTGATGCGTTAAATATGACAACAAAATTTTAACAATCATTAATCATTACCCAAATTCTGTATATGGCGAACGGGGGTCATACAATTGTTATTCCGTATTGGAGTTGTAGCAATTTAATTGTAGATATTGCCTCGATGTTGGTTTGCGAGGTATTTGGAAAAAAATCAAGTGTAGTAATTAGTTAAAAATTAAGTGGTTAGCAGTTATAAAGAATAATTGTTAATTATAACCACATACAGAATTCAATCTTTAATTCTTGAACTAGATGCACGTACTTACGCTGTATTTAAAAAAAAATATTTTTGTAGTGTTTCAAAATGACTAACTGAAATTTAACCTGCGATAGATACCAAACATCTACCACCCATAACAACAACTACCAATCATAACACAAAGTATATATTACTTTATGACCATTTCGGTATCTACTGTCCCATTGATTCCGGGTAGTTTGAACCATTCAATCAACCCTTATCACAAAATGACACGAAATTTATAATTGCTAATACACTTACATTCAAGTGTTATCCATTTCAACAGTCATCTCTTATCCATATTCAACCTGTGATTTTTACGGAACTAATAAATTGAATGAATCGAATGGGTGTATCTGAAATGTTCGCCTCTCATGTGTCCTGGGTTCTCTGGAGGTTGGGTAGTTTTCTCTAGGCTTCCCTTGTCCGTTAACAGGATATATGGTTGGATATTGATTTAAAGCTTTTTCCCCTAATGGACCTTTCTTCAAAGTAATTACTTAAAATGTATTTTAGGAAAAAGGTGAGGCGGAGGCGTTAGGTAGGTTATTTATCTAAAAAAAGAACAACTGAAATATGTAAAAAAACAAAATAAAAACTTTTCTCATGACCGCGCCCGTCTATAATATACCGATATTTTTATTCTGATACATCATTTTCACATACAGTAATGTTTTATAAGGTGTCATTTTGTAACAGCATTTGTAAGAAATTTAGATTTAAAAATCCCGATTCCTCCTTGTTGTTTCACAATTTTTACCACGTTCACTCGCACTGAATGAGGGCAAAAGATATTTTGAACTTTTTATACGACTTGAAGCAGTGTTAAATACATGATCAAAAATAATAATTTCAGTTTGGGAGGCGGTTATGGGTATGGCCGGTAACCATTTATTGGATAACTAATACCACTGTTTTTTGCTGACTTATTAGGTGTACTCGTGGTCATGGGGTGAGTTTTGTCTAGGTCTTGGCGGTGGATGCGTTTACCCATCTACTGTCAGGCAGGCCGGATTTGGAAAGGCTGGTTTAGGGAGATGTTTTTACTTCTCCAGCAGGATTCCATCGACCCATAGCCTTACACCACAGTGGGAGGGGTGAATTTAAACGTCCGTCCCCCCTGGACACACTGACCATCAGATTCCTATCGACCTCTCTTACCTTTTTCATTCCTAGATCTTCCTCTCCTTCTGTGGAACTCAAACACTCGCACAATAAGCTGAAGTCTCCAAAATTGAAACATTATCTACTGACTAGTTCGTGTGTGATTTTGTAAATACTTAAAAACAGTACCTCAGTTTTTTTATTTATTTCAGCGTGGTTGTGCGAGGTATGCAAAACACGAACCGCCATATCAAGCAAATAACATTAGACGAGATGGAAGATATTTATATATAATTGTTTAATTGGTTACCTACATAATTATAGTAATATCATGTATTATTATTGTGTGTATCAAGTTTAAGCTGGGAGTTGTGTTTAACTGCAGAGCATCTCAATAAATTATCATATATTATGATCAAATTGCCTACATTACCTGAGTACACATCCAGAAGAGGGCAGAATGAATACATATGATTTTACATTTGTGATTTTATGTTTTGTTTTTTTGTATTACGAATAAATTAGTAAAACATTTAATAATACAACAAAATAATTTTGTTTCGTGATATTTCTTATTTTTTAATCTGACATATTTTTTGTCAATATTAACCCTAGGAACTTAAACAATACGAATGTGAAATTTAAATATTTTTCTGTTAAAAATATATTATATTATAGGTAGATACTTTATCGCTTCTCTGAATTCTTGACAAATCAGTTCGAATTTCATTTTTTTATGTGAATACCGCACAACCACCCAAAAGTCCAAGCTACTCCTAACCGTCTGGAGCCAGTGAGACTATGGCATCCCCAATTGGGGTATGATTTGAGACTAAAGGTAGTGTGGAGGGGAAGGAGATGACGAATTTGAGAGTATGAGAGTGTTCCAGGCTTTTCAGATCTGGTCTTCACGACTAAAACCGATTAAACCAATGTTTCAATTCTGAATGGTTTTATCTTCCACTCTATAATGTGGTGCAAAAATACTATATAATATTTTAAATGAATGAATTGTGAAATAACATAGATTCATCAACTGAAATTTACCTGCTCACGCTGGAATTAGAACTCACGGCCTTCGAATTGCTAGTTGAGAGCCTTAACCCTCAACCACGGAGGTCGCCAAATATATTCAAAACCAATTCAAATACATCGAATCACAGTTACAATGACTGACAGCCAAAATTAGATATTAATAATTATTTTTTTCTCTGTAATACGAATAAATAAGTAAAAAATGAAACAATGTGAAGATAATAGACAAAATATGTTTTTTTGCATGTATTTCTTTCAGCAGATTTTAGTATCGAAGTATTTCGGTTTCACTTGCGGGAATAATTTATCTAGCGCAGATATCGGTATTTCGTTAAGTGTGGGCGAAGCGAATCATGGAAGCTAGTAAATTGCTTTAATGATCTCAGTAATAGTATATTGTTGCTGGTTGTTTGTCCAATTAGCTTAACAATTTTCCAAGCCAAAATATTTGATCCTACTATTAGCATAAATACAAAGTCGTGTTATGTTCATCCTGATCTAACAAAAAATATAGCACGTTCCTGTTTCTAGATAAAAATCGAATAATCAAACGTGTAATAAAAGAATACCCACAAAGAATGTGTGCGAATGAATGAAATGGCTGCAAATAACATAATTCATAGCTAAATGAAACGGAACGCATTCGAGAGAGATAGCTATTCAAAGAATGTACGGGTGAAACAGCTTTATTTTTATGAACGCACCTTCTTTTTGTACCCGTTCTTCGCGACACCAGTAAAAGCATAACGTCACAGGCGACAAAAAAAGAGCGAGAAAAGTAGTAGAATACGACTTACGTACTGTCACTAGGTTGTCCTTCACATACTTACGTGTTTCTGCGTTCGCTGTGTCACTTTTTTATTCAACGTTTAATGTTTCGGGTGGCAAAAGCACTGTGAATAATTGTATTTATTTAAATAATAAGTGATTTTGAGTACATGCGAATGGAAAGAAACTCTTTCAGGTTTGATTTTTGTTCAAGAATGATTTGTGCACGTCTTGAAATCATATGTACGCATATTTTTACACAAAAAGAGCCTAAAGCGACGTGATTGTGGCAGCCAGTGACATATTGTCTGACCAAAGGACTCATGTCCAATACTAAACGCAGTACATCACAAGTTTGATCATTGGACCTAGTTCAGTGAAACCACGTGCGTTTTCTCAATAACCTATGTTCCACTTTTAATTCATCTAAGAAAGTGAATTGTGTAGGTAGAAGGTAAATAAATAAAAAAATAAATCGACTTTAATTTTTGTCTATCGAAAAGTTAATACTTTTTATTTATTAAGATGCTAATATTATATTATATTAAATTTACTAAAATTATGCCTTATGCAGTAAAAATAAATCATCCCACTCTACAGCTTATGATGTTTACTTCTGTTGAACTTCTAGATTGTGTCAGAAAAAATATAATTTATTCCATCGGCCTCCGTTGAACTCGATCGATCGTCCCAAGGATTGATTTACTTTTATTTCAAGAATTTATTTACTCAAAATTTTTTTAATAATAATAATATTTTTCAATAAAAATATACGAGAGTTCAAAAATTTATTTCGGAGATGGGATATAGTAGCTACTTGAATTTTGTAAAATAATTAAAATTTTGTTTTTTTTTCATCGTTGTTGTTTCTTGGCAGTTCATTTCACAAGACTGAACATATTTGATATCCCATGACATCTGTGAATATTACGTAGGTATTTCCAAATATTCGCTTCATAAAGTCACGTTTCTATTGTTTTACTTATATAAAAGAGACTGAAAATTTTCATGAAAATCTTAAGCAGAGTCTAATTGAATTTCCTAGCCTTCTCAATCGTCCTCTAGGTATTTTACAAAAAATCGCGATTAAAACCTCAGTCAAGCATTTTTAAATATTTTTTTCTCACCGTGTTGAAAGTGAGTGGGTATTTTAGCAGAAGGCAGTTTTAGTTTTTATGTTTAATTGTATGCAAATTTGAATTTGTATGCCTTTGAATTCTGACTTCTTTATTAGTGTTATTTGGACTTTTTATTTTCTTGCTCCGTCAGGGTACACGTTTCTGTTAGATGCAAGGGAATTGATTTTTTTTTGTAAACGACCGTTGCAAACTGAGTTTGAGTTCAATACCCCTCTGTATAGAGCCCTTTTCAATTGTATTAAAGTACTTCAAGCCATTTCTTCTCTGATCTGGTTTGTGGTCATTGTCCCGATGATCATTATGCCATCCCCTTGACTATATGTATCAGTTTCGCTATCCGACATAAGCACATTTTATGTCGAGTAACGACTTCGTTCAATTTCTTCTTTAAATAATTATGACAGAAAGTGATTTATAATTTTCAAGCTTACAGTATTTTATTTCACTTTGAGTATGTTTCATAGGACTCTGGAATCTCTCAAAAACATTATTATATAAGAAAATGCGTTTTTAATAATTTGAACACTATTCAATTATTTTGTAAATAATAATAATTATTTCTTTATTCCAGGCTGTGGGGGAGTTAGTGCACTCTCCCACATCCCACAAAGAGTGAAAATACATTTAATATACAAGGTAGTAAAAAAAAATAATAATAATGAAAACAAATTGAAAAAAGAGAGCGGTGTTTTGATAAGATAAGTAATAAATTACCAATATAAGTAAGAAAACATCTTCGATTTTGCAATTGTTTGTCGCTATTGACCCGTGGGATTGAGGTTTGTTGGACCAATCGATATCTTTCTGCAATCTGCTTCGGTATTCGAACCTTAACTCTGACGGCATTCTACGATAACATATAATGCTACGTATACATACGCGAGCCGAACTGCCGAACTGAACCACAACTTATGGGAAAGGAATGAAGTAACCACAAATGGCGCGAAACGCCGCTTGCAGTTGCTTCGTTGCTTTCTCGTAATTTGGTTCGCAAATGTATACTTACCATAATAATTTACAATTTTTGTAAGACGGTAGGTCAAATCAAAATAATAATAATTAAAAAATAAAAAAAATTATAAAAAAATATAAGAAAATACACAGATTTAGGAAATGAGATAAAAATAATTATGCATTCTGAGACTTTAAAAATATTACCATTTGTTATTTCAGCTACTGGCATTATACCTAGCTCTCTCATTCAAAATTTATTCGAATTAGATCTGTCAAAGAATTTACATATGAAAATGTAAAAATCAGTCATTGTAGGATTACGAAAGATTTTTTAAATATTTATATTTAGGGATCGGTAGAATTTATAGGTCCAGTTAGAAGTTCTACCGAGCTGAACCCTCTGATATGAAAATATCTGGAGTGATATTTTTCCATTTGATCTCTGTTGATTTAACGCGTTGTTCGTATATTATTTTGAATTTATTATGCTTATATAATGCACTTGCATAATGTGGGTTGACTAGGTGATCATTTGTTGAAAATTGTGTGGAATGGTTTAGTTTTTCCTGTGGGGAAGATTTAACCCGGACATAAATTCGGAAAAATACAATATATGTTAAAATAATTTTAATAAATTTGCAACTATAAACATGTTAATGTATAGAATACATAATCATTAGATAAAGTTAAGGATTCTCATAACCTCCCTCACTAGGCTAGCGGCTAGGCTGTGTTGAGACAGCCATTTTAATAGTTAGTTTAAATACTTGTGAGTATACCTGCACTTATATTACAATGTAAACACTCAATATATTTGTTATATATATATAGTTCCGAATTTGGGTGAGGGCACCGGTAAAGGCCATATTATTACTTTTTATCCAAATTATAATGTTATTTTTGATATTTTTTTGAGTATCAATTTCTTTTATGTTCTCTGGAAGAGTTACAATCTTGTTGCAATGTACCTAAAATTTCTTTGTCCGAAAGTAGTCTGCATTAGAGGAATTTGGAGTAAATCTTTGTTATTGTTTCGAGTACATCGAGTATTTAGATTTTTTTGTGTAGTATTTATGTATGTTTGTATAAAAATGCGTGAGGATATCATAATGTCTTGAATATATGCCATTATCAGAGAGATACAATTTTAGGGTCGAAGCGCACATCACTTCAATACTTCCACAATTCCAATAACGACGATGAAAAAAATTTTCATTTCAATAAAGTAATTTAAAGTTTGAACTCGATCGGAGCATCTTTACGGGAAGTCAACTGCCATTATTCCTTAAAGTTGCCGAAAGCGCATAGATCCTGCAACGGGAAGGCATCGATATAACTGCCGATAGCTGAATCTCCTCTCACAGTATATATGAGGATACGGTGAAAAGAGTTCACAGGATGGAGAGAAGTTTCTTGATAAATCAGAATAACGGCCTGCTCTCCAATGACCGCCATCGAAGGAATACCACAAATCTTGGAACACGGGCTCTGAGCTACATTAATTGGTCCGTAGATTCTTAGAAAACTTAGAAGTTGAAAAACATAATATCAAGTAATCAATACACAGTACACTGGCACACATGAGAATATTACACGTGAATAAGAGTAAGTTTATAATTAGGTTGGTGTGTTTCAAATGCCATCACATTAATTTGATTGCGTTTAACGTTTTCGGGTATCAAAAAGCATTGCGAATAATTAATTATATTTATTGAAATAATCAGTGATTTGCTTTTTGCTCGGAAATGTTTTGTGCATATGTTAAAATCACAGAAGATATTTTAAAAAAAAGTCTAGTGCGAAGTGTTTTGTGGCAGCCGGTGACAGCTTTTCTGACCGATGGATTTATGTGTGATATAAAAAACAGTTATTTAAGATGTGTTTTGTCGGTACTTGGTGTCTTCTGTTTTTGAGAGGATAACATTAATTAAACAAGTACGTACATAGAAAATCTACAATCGTAATGGTTATTAAATGCATTGAAAGTATCTATGTAGATAGTTATAATGGTGGAATGGATTACATGTATAATCAGAGTTAGGCAAGTAAGGTTTATAAGCGTTTGTGTTGAGGGTAAGTGGTGTACATATAACTTGTTGTGGTTATGAGCACTGATGTGTGAAGGGTAAGTTTTACTTGTGGTTATAGTTATGATGTTTTTGTATTTATGGATGAACCTGGTAAAATGACAGGAATTATTTAAGTAAGTGGTGCCATAGGTGTTTAAAGGTGGTAACGGTAGTGAGAATTTTTTATATTATCTATACATAGTGAGTGCTGTGAGTTCTGTTTTTTTTCCATTTAAGGCAGATAAAATCAGGTTTAAATTATCAGGAGATGCCTTCCCTGTGACGGAGCAAAGTCACTCATAAATTCGTTTGTTGTTTCACGTATGGACTATTGCAATAGTGCATATGCCGGCCTACCTCAGAAACAAATCAATAAAATCCAGTCAGTCTTTAATGCTGCGGCGAGAATGATTTTTGGTGAATCTAAGTATTGCCGTATAACCCCACTTCTAAGGGATCGCCTTCACTGGCTTCGATGCCCTGAAAGAATAGAGCTTAAGATCTGCTTCAAAGCATTGCAAGGAATGGCGCCAGCCTATATATCGGAACTATGTATCGGGCAAAACTTAAGCAATAGACAGCTTACTCTAAGGTCAGCAGATCTAGATGTTAGTAATCGTCTAATCGAACTTTCTAGGTCAAATTGAGCTGTTTACTATGATCGTTCTTTTAGTATAACAGGCCCTCTCATCTGGAATAGACTTCCCTCAGCTCTTACTAATCTCCAGAATTTGGCTGAATTTAAACGGGCTTTAAAAACAAAATTATTTAAAAAATCTGACCTTTGATAAATTTTAACTTCTTTTCAATATTTTATAATAAGCCATATTGTGAAACTTCCAGTAATTGTTTGGTGTCGGTTGTCTCCTTATTGTACCTTTTTAAAGTGTCACAAACTCCCTCCTGTTTTATATTATGTTTTGGCTTTAATATTCATGTTTTGTCCTATCCTGCTGTTATTGTTATTCTAAGTTTTGTCATCACTTTTTATAAACTGTGTATTTAGTGTTATAATATTAGATCTGTATTAGGAATAATTTTATGAACCACTAATACTGAATTACCATTTTTTTAAAGTTTGTTATACGAGTAGTTAAACGCACTTGTAGTGAAATTACACTAAACTGCCATGTTATTATTATTAAAGTTCTGTCATAACAGAGTTTAATGACATTTTTATTGGTATAGGTGATGACTTTCTGATACTTAGGGTCAAATTCAATTGTATATAAATAATATTTTGGTATTGCAGGGTAATAAGTAATGTTTAGGTAAAGACTGTTGTAATAGAAAGATATAATCATTAAGTAATATTTTGAAAGTAAGTAAGAATATTGGCTATTGTATGCTGAGTTTGTGTATTTATAGGTAAAGAGAGTGTGTGATTGAAGAAGACTAGGAAAAAATAAGTAAAACGCAGTAGTCTGTCCACCGGACCAAGTTCAGTGAAACCACGCGCGTTGTTTCAGTAACCTATCTAAGTATGAGATGCGGGTACAGATAAGTTTAGTGTCACCCTTTCCGTGTAATTTGCAATTGGCTAGCTTGTTCGAACTTGTTACCCGCCGGTGATTCTACCTGCCAGCGAGTAGCAAAGTAAAATGTAAACGGGCCTTTGGGTAATCGACCCTGATGAACGGTTTAAACAAGCGGATTTAATTTATCTACCAACGTCTCCAAATTCAGTCAGTTCTTTCAACTTGATTCTGATTTAACCCTTTTCAAAGTCTCCCGACATAACTGCGCCGGTGTTTGTAGAACAGATCATTATTAATTCAAAGGATAATACTTTACAACCGTATTATATCGGAACAGTGATAACTTGTTACTAGATTGAATTCAATTACTTGATATAATTTAACTTGATTTAATAGTATTTTCTGCTCTCGGTAGATCACTCTAGAATTGTTTACTTAGAACCACTGCCGGGCGGAGTTATAAATTGAAATGTATCCCCACAAGCGCAGGAGTTTTGAAACAATAAAAGCAGAAATGTGCACTTGGTTGTATTTTCTGTACTGATATATTATTTTCCTGAGTTTAGCCAGTATAGCAGCCCCTGCATGGCGCTGAGTAACTTTGGACCCTGTGCTGTTTACCCGGCAAGAAAAAATTCTTATTTATTTCCATTGTAGAATTGGGGATGCCCGGAAACGTTGACACCCTAAAATAACGTGGGAATGGTTTGCTTTTGATATGAAGTACGATTAGCAGTAAAAATACTTTACTTCCCATCAATCTAACAGTTTTATTTATTGGTAAACTTTACTAAGAAAACATTAATAATGTGTCCACTTTCGTTCATTTTTTTAACATTCTATCCACATAGGAGGCCCTGAGGTACAAAAATTCCCTCAAGGCCTATGTCATATTTAGGGATGCTGTGTGGAGGAACTATTAAAGTTATGAAGGAGAGGAGAAAATTTATGAGAAGGAAAATTGTATTAGATATGGTTATTTGAGGATCAGTGTGTCCAGGAGTGACTGACGTATCCAACTGCGGTGCAATATGCAGCTGGTAGGTAGGCGCATCCGCTGCAAATACCTGGACAAACCTCACCCAGCGAATCCGGGCACCACTGCTAAGTCACCAAACGTAGCGAACCACTTGAGATGACCTATGGCAGATGAATTTATGCATCTCAAAATGCCACTTGAGTCAATTTTATTGAAGATTCTGACGGCAATTCTATAGGGAAGTTGCTTAATTGGTCAGCCGTCATCCCAGACTATGTGAAAATCAGCTGGAGAGTCTGTGTGAAGAGAAACTGGACCCGAATGATTTGAAGTAACACGATACTTTGTTGAGAGATGTAAACGACTGATTCGGAAAAAAAGAAAGACCTGCAATGTTCAATGATTAATTATCCAGTGTACTTTTGAGGGTCTGTTATGCGAAACCAAAATTTAAAACCAGAACCATTGGATATTTTTTAAATACGATTAATCACACGTAGAAACACATGTATTATCAAAAGTACAAAAGACGTTTCATCAGAAAAATAAAAAGCTGTCCCACGCCTCATGAATAAATAACAAATCCCTGAAAGTTATTAAAAAATCACGAATCCCACGTAGCAAATAAAAACCTGAAAGTTCCAACAAAACGTTAATGAATAAAGCAAACGTTTCCGTGGATAAATAAATAAAGCGAACGTTAATTACTTTTCCTTTACCTCAACCGAAGGCTTTATTCAAATAGGAGATTAACCCTAGACCTATAGATGTAGGCAGCACGGTGGCCAGCGAGCAGTGAGCGTTGAATGCTAACAGCCGCGGCCTTCATACGGTTTTCGGTCACCCAAATGTACATTGGAAGGTTCTTTGTTGAGCAGCAAAAATATTGCTATTAATTTTCCTGTTAAAAAGTTAAAAAGTCTCCAGTGGAAGGGAGTAATTATCGTCAATTAAAAAAATATGTATAATATGTATTATTTTTTGCTGTACCTAATATTTATCATCTATAGTTATTTATATGCATGACTCGTACACATGTCAAATTCATGCATAGAATAAAGAATAAAATGTTCATTTTTCGGATTTTAAAAAATTACTTCATTCTAATTCAATTTTTTTTCTTTTCTAATCCATCCATTATTTCGACAAGTAAAGATATACCTATATTTTTTATTTATTTTTTGAAATAACTTTATTGAGTAAAACCTCAAATTGTAATATTTAATTATTGAAGACAATATTAGCGATTTCTAAACGAATATCTGAAACAGAAAAATCAGAAAAGGAGGGTCCTGGGTTCGAGTCCTTGATGTGACCGTATCCTTTTATAATATTCATCCTAGACTTGCTTATATATATATACGTATTATAACATTTTATGTAGTGTTGTTTAGATGGCATATGAATACATTATTTAAAAAAAAACTTTACTTATTTTCGGTGCAATTAAAGATTTCTACATCAGAAATAATGTTGTTATAAACATATTGTGTTCATAATCTTATAAGGGAAGAATTTTATTTGAATTTGTAATATAGTATTTTTCATTAAAAAGATTGTACCGACACGTGTGTATAATCAATATAATTATGTTTAATAATTCAGGACAGTCAATAATATGTTTGTCTATAATTGACTACGTACATCGAATGTATTAATTAAAAAAAATACAGTTGAATTAAATAGATATGAAAGATTTAGGTCCTCTTTTTAAAAAATATAACAAATTGGTGCTAGAGCAAAGCGAAACCGGTCGGTAAATAAATTAATTTATAACTCGTGTTTTATTTTTATATGACAAACCCACAATAATATCCTTTTTTTAATTGAATGATGTACAAACCTACCAAGTAAGTATGGTACTGTATATTATCTGCCTGTATAAAATGTAACTAAATAATAAAAATAACATATTTTAATTCTGGCATCACGTTCATCAATCAAATGCATAGTACATATGGCTTTGTATTGGTGATCGACAAACCGGTAGATGCAATCCAGTCAAACTATTATCTAAATTTATAATAGTTTGACTATTCTATAGTTAGTAATAAGATAGATAATTGTAGAAATGTATCAAATATTTGTACAGCGTCCTTGAGGTGATTTTGAACAAAAACGGAACTTTACAAATCATCTAAATAATATTATTATTATGCTACAATTTCGAATACAATAATACAGGCATTTTTCTAGTGTGATAGTCGAAAAGTATCTAAAAAACTTTTACAATGTCTTACGTGGATAAAGAAAGAAAAAAACATGCCTTGTCGGCATGTTTTTTTTTCGTGACCCAGATATTTTCCCAATTGAGGCTTAAATTACCAGCACAAAACTGTGTTTACGAAATTCAAAAGTGGTAGAGATCTACGATTGTGCAAAATGGATCATTTTTTCCGTTCAAATTTGTGTGGAAAGCACTTCCTGTTTCTTCTTTGTATTATACATTCATGGTTCTTACGTGTATTTTTACATTAATATACGAATTGAACAATCCGACAATTTTGAAATAATGTACTAATTATTAGTTTTTTGGAAAGATAATTACTGCAATTTGAAAATTGGGTACTATTTTTTTCTCTTCTCATTTCTTTCTCTCTCTCTCTCCGGTCCGGTATATATATATATATTTATTGTAACCGGATAAATCATCACAATGAAAATTTTAAATCACATCTTTAAAAATTTATATAAAGTCATGGAAAGTGATGAAACAAAAACTTTATTAACTGTGTTATGTAGGTTAGGTAAGGTTAATTTTTTTTTTTCATCGTTTCAAATGAATTTATATCACTTATAAGTGTGTTGAATTGTCACTGTGTTGAGTTATCATGGAACCCCAGATATATATATCAACCAAATGAAGAATCGTGGCTCTCAGATAGAGTTCCTCTTTTCTGAAAAGATAAATGACTAATAATGAAATTACCTTAAAGAATAAAATATGTATGTACAATGAAACCATTTTTTTTATTTTACAATTAAAAATACATATATTATGTAAGTCCACTTTTGTTCAACAATATTGAGTTATTAATGTTTGTTACCATAACCTCAAAAAATATGTTTTGTTTTCTTTATCATGCACATTTTTGATCCATCCGGAAATAAAATTAAAAAAAACATTAAATGTGAAAAATCACGTGAAAGCCCATCATAATTAATATATTATAAAAATAAAGTGGAAAATTATGTTTTCAATGGTGGAGGGATTGGCTAGCAGAGGATCTAACCCACGACCGGAACCCGACGCTTTGGATAACTAGGATACTTACCGGTTTTACAGCGCGTAACATATGTTTAAAAAAAATTGATTACTTGACGTATTGTATTTTTTTGTAGAAAATCAAAAAACCAAATTCACACCGCATCGTAAACCACGCCATGCGAGTAAAGTGAAAAAATCTATCGAAGCACGTTTCTCGGTAGTATTCCAAACTTCGATTACATCCAATCTAATCAGAATACCTTTGTTACAGAATCCGTTTGCTCCGGAGTGGCCGGGCCCGTGGTCACGTGACAAACTACCCTCCAACCACACCATCAGCCACTAAAATAACACGTGTCCGAGTCGGATGGAGTCTGCAGCAGCCCATACACCCCCCCCCCCCTCCTCTCACAGCCTTAATTAACGGCCCGTACTAGGTGCTAAAAAACAAGCCGGGTGGTAATTCGAGTGGTAGTCGATAATGTAACCTGGAACTTTATCGCTCAGCGTGGGAGGTTTATTGCAACGCTGTAAGCACAATTAAACGTAGATATGCAGAAAGCAGCCACTCCACAGTTTTAGCAAAATAAGATCCGTCGGTCAATTCAGTGTTATACTAATACCAGTCAGGCCACTTTCACAATATTTGTGGATCGCAAAAAACAACATTTGAAAATGTGCAAAAAGCGCCCATCGCACTCAAAACACATTCAATGTAGCTATTTCTCAAAACTTATTTAGCACAAAGCAGCCAGAGTCAACCGGTCGATTTCATCAATATACACGGAGAGAAATTGATTTTTGCCCTCAAGATTAATTAACAGTAAAAAATACATTTAAGTTTTTTTTATCGATTTTTCATGACGATAGTATTTTCTTTGTAATTCAAAAATATTCAGATTTTTATGAACACGTTTTAATATTTTCGTAATTTACTAAAAGTTTATCAGGATATCAGATAATTTTATCGTAAGGTCTGCAATCCCGTTTTTAACCGGAATTACAAATAATTTGAAGAAATTCATAACAAATTAGCATTATTCATTTTTCTACGCGTACCTAACAGTGATATTTAACATTCGATCAATGAGATATACCTAATCAGAAGAAATCGTCCACTAATTTAATTACATATATTTAGTGTTTTTGATAAATCTGACTGTTTTCTGCAGAATGCATATTTCAAACAGTAAGATCAGGTAGCTAATTCTGTAAAGCATGAAAAAACATAAATATCTATAAAAATCTACACTTAAATCTACTCTAAAGTTGATAAAGAAATTGTTATCTATAAATTATTTATAACTTTTTGAAGAAGAAAACATTACATGTGTTTTATAGATTTGTTTATTCAATCTTTATACAAAACTGCCTTCAATCAATTTGAGTTTTTGTTGCTGACAACTTTCTACATAACTATGATTAATTATTTCAGCAGGATGTTTGTTACTTGTTATAGCGCCCCCACAAACACGGCGTTGTACAAATTATCACAATGTTTATTATATGAAATAAGTCTGAATATATTGTTCTTTGAAATAACATCTCTTCTATAAAAACGACGTTTTAATTTAAAATCTGCTTGATTTTAACTAACAGCAGGGATCGAAAAAGAGGATGGACAGCCAAACAAGTCGATCTTGGCACTCGATTATGATCCAAAAGTGAGTACAATTAATATATTAGTAATCAATGACGGAATATTTCAGAAAAAGTGACGGTTACTATGGGATTCTGAACTTAAACCCGTTGTACGGTAGTGAGGCACGAAATTTATAATAATAATAATATTTGGCTAATTTATATAGCGCCGTTTTCGTGAGAAATCACCTCAAGGGCGCTGTAACTTACTCTGCTAGAGTAAATTCATAATTAATGGAAATGGAAACCTTGAACAGATGCAATGGATATAAAAAATAAAATAAAAAACTGAGTATATCATTTTTTCTAATAATATTTTGACGTAAAAATTTTTTCAAAATTTGTATGGGAAAAAAATGTAACGTTGAAAAATTACTGATAAAAAAATTGTGCAAATGTATACATTTTAATTAAGGAGTTTCGGAAACAGCGCAATAGCGAATTTACAATATTAGGAAAGGTGCACTTAGTTTTTTCAGATATGTTGATTTGCTGAACAAAGAAAGTATAGAGTCTGTAAAATAATTGAATCCCAAATGGATGGAGGAAAAAATCGTCAGCATTTAGAACTTTAGATGATAATCAGGTGAACCAAATTCTCATAATGCTTTACACAGAGTGCAGCAAAATAGACAGTGCAGCAAAATAGACAGTGCAGTTTTGAAGGGCTACAGAAAAACCACGCAACTTACAGAATGGGGTTTATTTAATTATATTCGGTATATCATGCCGTTTTATGCATCAAGTCCTGAAGATGATAGAACACAGTAGCGATACACTGATGAAGGCGATTTCTGAAGTTTTCGGCCGTATTTTGGCACATCTCGACGAATATAGCGGTGATTTCTTCCTAAATTCGATCCATGAGTTCTTCAAAGGTGTGGACCCGTTGTTTAGCCTCACAGAAAGAAGTCGCAAATGCTAAAATCAGGTAAGCGTGCGAACTTCCCCGCGTCACCCCTCAGAAAGACAAGGCGCGCAGGGACCACCTGTCGCAGTTTCATCATTGAAACTCGATCACCGTAGGCTCGAATATCGTAATACCGCAGGCTCGTAAACTCGAGCACTCGAGACCACAGCTCCGTCCTGTTGAAACCTGAACTTCCAGTTATGTTTTCTCCATTAGTTCTTTCAATTTAGGTTCAAAAAAATTCCAACATAGAAACATAACAATGAGCGTTTATAGTCACGGTTCGTCTATTCTCCTTAGAAAAATAAGGCTTCATCATACCAAATTTGGAAATTGCACACCACACGGTCACTTTTGTGGAGTGAAGAGGTCTCTCGTATTATTTTCAGCCCAGTATTAATAATTTTGTTTATTCAACGCTCCATCAAAGATGGCAGTGGGCATTGTGACTACTACAAAAGTTGACCTCACATGGATCCGGTTCAACGTTTCTTGGGAGAGATTCATGTTGTTTTCATTGTAAGGAGGCTTCAACTCTTGGAAAATCATAATTTAATAGGGGTGGAATGGTAAGTCTTCATGCAAAATATTTCTTAGTGAGCGTGCATGCTTCCGGGCAGAGCGCCTAGGCGACGGTTCGATAGCTTCTCTCAATCTCGTTGAATTTTCGATTACGTTTTGGGTCTTCCTAAACCTCTAGGTCTCAGTGTGGGACCAGTTTCTTTGAATGTATGCACCTAACTCGCTATTAAAATCAGTGAGAAACGGTTTTAAATTTAGGAGGCGGGTTTGAGTACCGCTGGCCCGGGAACCATTTATTGGAAAATCAACACCTCTGCTAGGTCTGCGTAGGTCACCCTAAGTAGATCGCAAGGTTTGGTGATTTGACAGGGATGCCTGGGTTCATCGAGTGAGGTGTGTTCAGGATGCGCCTGTCCAAAAGCTGCGTGGCGTGCCAGATCAGGAGAAACTGATTTGGGGAGACCCTTTAACCTCTCCAAATGATCTATCGACCTATCACCTTGTGCCGCAGTAGGAGGGATATTTTCATATGTCCGTAACTCCTGGACATACTGACCCCTCGATTCCTATCCAACTCTCAAACCTATTACCTTCCTAGAACTTCTTCTTCTTCCTTTCCTTTGAAAATACCCTCGGAACAGCATCCCAAAGGATGACAGGCTCCGAGAATTTTTTTTTCCAGAGGGCCTCTTGTATGAGGTTAATGTAAAATATCACGACGCGCAAGATTGAAATGCAGCCGGAAGGCCCGGTGTGTGGCCACGAAATTACTGCCATTTTCAAGAAACATGTGAACCGCGAAACCCCAGTGTTCTCCGGACCGAACCATAGTATCGACTGAAAACGGCACGACCATCCCAACATAATGATACCCTTTTCAGGGTCTTATCTCCACCACACGGGATGTACCGACCAAGCCGACCCGGCCGTTTAACTGCACCCTGTATGAAGTAAAAAACCAAAGAGTTTGTTTGAGGTGATGTTTAATGTGAATGAACACTAATGATTATTAAATTTTTTTATTAGTTCAATCAACATTTCTAACCGGAGAAGTTAAGTAAACACCACGGCATTCTACAAAATACCACATTACAACCCATAAAGCGTCGTTTAATATTTGATTCAAACACTTCGTTTAGCGAGAAGTACAGCTCCGCATCTTATTTTCCATATAAATTTAAAGAAATGGCTTCCCCGAAGCGAGCAGTCTCTTTAGCTAAACCTAAATGGTCCCATCTCGAAGGTACTACATAGAATATTGCATTGCAAATTGTTCTGATAGTTCTTATCACTTTTAAATCTCATTACTACTACCTAGTAGGTCTGTGAACAGTTGATCTCGCGTCCAAAAAAATATTCCTAATTTTTTTGAAGTGAAACTTCTTTACCCGCGTCATGCAATTTCGAGTACCGGAGTAAAACCAACTCATGACCGAAACGAAAATGCGGGACCGATTAAAGTTCATTTGATCTAGTCAAAGTTTTGAAGTAAAATATAAATGCTTCTTAGCTCATCTCGACAACTGGCGTTGGTGGTGTAATGGTCAGCGTAGTTGCTTTCCAAGCAGTTGATCCGAGTTCGATTCTCGGCCATCGCACATAATTTTTTTGTTTTTAACGCCTTTTTTTTTTTCAATGGTTGACCATAATATCAATCCACTAAGTAATATTTTAGGCCTGTAGCATACTTGAAAAGTTAAAGAATGATATAAAATTTTTTATGATGTTAACGATAAAAAAATAAAAAAAACATAAAATTACCATAAAAAATGGGCCAACGGCACGCGGTGTTCCCAAGCGGTCACCCATCCAAGTACTGACCGCGCCCAATGTTGCTTAACTTCGGTGATCGGACGAGAACCGGTGTGTTCAACATGGTATGGTCGTTGGCAAACGCTAAACAATATTAATTTCTATTCTACCTGCCAATAAATATATGAAAATTAGTATAAAAAAGCCCTAATAATACTGAAAACATTAGCAAGGTGTGTGCGACGTTGATAAAAATAATCATTACATACGCGCTTGAAAAAGATCGTAATTACATCCATAACTTTGCAGGAATTTTTTTTTTCAATGGTTGACCATAATATCAATCCACTAAGTAATATTTTAGGCCTGTAGCATACTTGAAAAGTTAAAGAATTTTATGATATTATTAATGATAGTAACGATAAAAAAATAAAAAAAAACATGAAATTACCATAAAAAATGGGCCAACGGCACGCGGTGTTCCCAAGCGGTCACCCATCCAAGTACTGACCGCGCCCAATGTTGCTTAACTTCGGTGATCGGACGAGAACCGGTGTGTTCAACATGGTATGGTCGTTGGCAAACGCTAAACAATATTAATTTCTACTCTACCTGCCAATAAATATATGAAAATTAGTATAAAAAAGCCCTAATAATACTGAAAACATTAGCAAGGTGTGTGCGACGTTGATAAAAATAATCATTACATACGCGCTTGAAAAAGATCGTAATTACATCCATAACTTTGCAGGAATTTTTTTTTTCAATGGTTGACCATAATATCAATCCACTAAGTAATATTTTAGGCCTGTAGCATACTTGAAAAGTTAAAGAATTTTATGATATTATTAATGATAGTAACGATAAAAAAATAAAAAAAAACATGAAATTACCATAAAAAATGGGCCAACGGCACGCGGTGTTCCCAAGCGGTCACCCATCCAAGTACTGACCGCGCCCAATGTTGCTTAACTTCGGTGATCGGACGAGAACCGGTGTGTTCAACATGGTATGGTCGTTGGCAAACGCTAAACAATATTAATTTCTACTCTACCTGCCAATAAATATATGAAAATTAGTATAAAAAAGCCCTAATAATAAGAGAGAAGAATACTAGAAGTTTCACTTCTGTCTTGCGTAGGCTTGACACACCCACTTTTTTTTTATCTAACAAATAAAACATTAAATTTATTCTGAAATCATAAGATTTTTAAGTAGATACCTAAATATCTGCTGACCGTAATAAGATAAAGACGACGAATAGAAAGAAAAATATTTCCCAAATCATAAACAATGTAAGCCATCCAACCAAAGTCAGCCATCGAATCGAGGTAAGGCTAGCTTGAATAATAAAGTGGATATTACATATTTTCGAATTAAATGCCAAAGGTTTGAGTTAAAACAGCAGTTTATTTGTCTTTAGAACCAAATCCACATTGTGTAATATTTTCAAGTTCTTTATTATTTCCAAGTTATAAAAATTTAAAATATGACTTTTACGAAGGCTTAACCAATGCATGAATTCCAAACATAAAAGTTTCCAAATAGCTATGCTTACAGCTTTACTAAAATTAAATAGGTTTGTTAAAAAATAGACTTTCACCGATACATATAATATTTTTTTAATGTTAAACAGTACAACGGTCCCGACAGCTCCCAACCATCTGTAGCCAGTGAGACTATGTCATTCCCGATTGGGGTATGTCGTGAGGCTGAAGAGGGGAAGGAGAACGGGAAGAGATAAGTGGGGAAGTACCTGGTTTTCAAATCTGTTCACAAAACACGTCCAAAGCCATTTCATTTCTGAGTGGTGGTCTTACACCAGGACAATATTAAGAGTATCTTCCACTCTGGAACGATCCGTAAAAATAGTATTTGTAATGAGTAATTTGTGAAATAACACAAATTAATAAAATAAAAATAGTTCTTGTACACGCCAGGATGTGAACCCTCTCGACCACGGTCGCCGTTAACACAAACGGTACAATATAATACTGTAAATAGTAAAAAATATATACAATTAATATTACTGAAATATTAATTAAATATTAATACTACTGTAAACACATATTTTCTTAACAATTATTTTAAGATTGTAAACGTTCCCACACAATTGACAATTCGTCTAGTACAAAGGTTCCCAAACTTTTTTGCCCCGTAGACCACTTGCCAATTTTTTTTTGACCCCCTGCCTGCCGAATATTGAATTTTCCTAAAACTATTAACGACCCATGTGATAATCATTTATTTTTTTGGTAAAAATATTCACTTCCCTGGCCTTGGTGGCGGTATACAGGGGCACCCTTGTGAGGTATTGTCACATGATATCCGATTCTTCAACGTTCCATTTCCATAGTCAAAATTTCCTCAAACTTAGGATGGGTTGTTTCGGAGAATTTGAACAATTCATCAAATTTCAACGTTCATTTTCGGGTTCTGTGAAAGTCCTATTCAAGTTCTGTTATTATATCATTGTAGGCTAGTTGCTTGACAAAACTGAAATAAAAACAGAACTTGAAAAAATCTTTCACAGAATTCGGAAATGAACATTGAAATTTGATGAATTGTTCAAATTCTCCGAAACAATCCGTCCTTAGTTTTGAAGTCTGTGTGAAGTGCATTTAAATGTTAAACGTCATTATTACCCAGGACATTTTTCAAAAATAAGTTGTGGAACTAGGAAAATTCGCAGTTTCCAATGTGCAACGTTTTGCTTGAATATATTAATTCTGACTAGAAAAGGAACGTAGACTCTATTTATATACCTCAATTAACAACTTTACGAAATATAAAAATACAAATATCAAATAAGTAATTTCTCAGTCTATTATATTTTTGTTAGGTCTATTGTGTCATTTACAGAACTCCTAAATGTTGACTTGAGGTAAATGGGGGTCCGTTCGTATGTACCCCCATTTGAACATCGTGGAAACCCAAATTTTTTTCTCGCTGACATAGACCCCTAGCATGCCGATATCGACCCCTGGGGGTCCATATAGACTACTTTGGGAACCTCTGGTCTAGTACATATCTATGAGAGGGGGGAATAATCACATAAGTCAAATTAACTTACTTTCCAGGAGACAGTTTTTTTTTCCAAAGAACCCATAAATTTTTTTTTCTGTTTTGTTTTATCCAATGAGTCACAATCAATTACAACAACGTAATATTTACATACGTAATGTAAATCATGAAAAGTTTCGACTTATTTGTAATTGAACAAACAAAATGACAAAAAAAAATGAATTATGTGTTTAGGTACAATAAAAAAAAATACAATACACAAGGTAGTTTTATTAATATTTTTCAATAAAATTGGTGACCTACAGAAATAAGTATAATTTCAACACTTTGTTAGGGCATTATATCGATGGCCTTACGCACACACGTGTTATGTACAAATACAATTTATAAGATTAATCCATGCTTATTATAATATGTAAAGTAAGAATATTTTAATTATTTTTATTATAATATACTTATATTACTAGAATTTTAATAATAACAAAAAAGCAGTAATGCAAAGCTACAATACAGCAGTTTGTCTGCTGGTTCCACCATTTTTCTTTAATTTAATACATAATCATTTTGTTGGTAAATTTAGTTTAATTTAATTTGACGACAGTGTTTATCTGTAATGCACCGGTCTCTTCTTCTGTTTGTAGCTGCTTCCTGCGATCATGTTTCCGATATTCCTCCTCTGGATTATTATTTGGGTAAATTTTGTAACCATATCAAATTCAAACACGCTTGGACGAGTCCATTTTTATGATTTTTTTAATTCTTCTTCAGTTTTAGTTTAGAAAATTTTAGTGTGAGTATGCACTTTTTATCCATTCTACATAAAATAAGTAATGTACATTTTTTACGAAACATCTATATACAAAGTAAGTAATCTTTAAAATGCTTTACACAACACGTCATGTTTTTACTTACAACTGCACTTAACACATGTGTGCGCTAGGCCAACGATATTTTGCATGTAGTTTTAACAGCTTAAGTTGACATTTATTGTAAGACCAATAATATAAAATGAGGGTTCATAGAATATATTGGTAAGAATTATATATAATTAGGCTCCTTATTCCTTATTAATTAAGACTTTTAAGGTAGAATCTGCAGATTTGCGGTTCTAAATATAATAAAATATATTTTTAACTCTAATCTTTGGTCCATGCGTTTGACTTCTAGTGAAAAACTTTCGGGTTTAATTATAGACGCAAAAATATTTTGACATGAATTTTCTGATTTCATGTTCAGTGGCTGCCAATTTCGGTGTATAAATCATATTTCTATTATATTTATTTAAAACAATCCTTCTCCTAGCCACCCTAGCTCGATGCGATGAAATCATCTAAATTCTACACTGTGTCGTGGGAGTGAAAATTCTCAAAATGTCTAAAAATCTCCCCAACCACGCGACACGACACGTGCCACTATCGGACGACCGATCTGTCTAAAGTGCTACAAGGGTGTCTCTATATCATTATCATCTGGAAATTAACATATTATATTGTGTATACAGGACTAAATGTAAATTTGTAAACCAAATATCACGTAAGAAAAATATTTCCTTTTTTCAAATTTGTTGTGGAAATCATATCTCTATAAATATATAAAATTGAATGTTGGTTTGTTTGTCCTCAACAGGCTCAAAACGAATGGACCGATTTCGCTGAAAATTTCAAAGTTTGTTCTTATTAGTTTCGGGATTGTTATGAGAGTAGTTTAAATGGTATAAAAAGTCAAGGACGCCCGTGGAAGACTTAACACATTATCCCTACACTAGAATAAGATACTGAGTCGAATTAAATTCGTTATGATGTAACTTTCTTATAAGTAACAATATTGTATGAAGTAGTGAATGGTAGAAAGAGTCAGAAACGCCCGAAGAAGACATGAAACAAATAATTAGATCTGGTAAAATGAGACGAAGTGATGAACTGAGAAAGGAGAATATATGACTTAAGTAATGGTTGAATAAAATGGGAACGCCTAAGGAAGACACGGCACGATCAAATGAATCATATACTTATGTGTGGTAAAATGTGGCGTTTGTGATGAATAAAGAAAGGGGTGTAAGGAGAATGTATAACGTAGAAGTGAATGGCAGGAGAAGTCAGTGGTGCCCGAGGAACACATGGCATATTCAAATGAATAAAATACTTTTTACAATTCGATTATGTTATTTACGCTTTAAAATGCCCACAGTTTTTAGGTACCCTAGAATTCACAACCACAAAACTTTGCTCAGAATTATTCATAACCCCGAGCAAAGCCGGGTAAACGTCAGCTATTTATATGTACTTTGCAAAAAAAAATGTCTTTTTTGATCGAATTAAGCATTTGACGACCTCTATCTGGTGGTCGCTGGTTAAAATCCCGACGTTTGCAAGTAAATTTTATTTGATTGATGTTGTATTATTTCACAATTAATTCATTAAATTGTATCTACCTAGTTTATCTTTGGCAAGTTCCAGAGTGAAGGATACTCTCAATATCACTCTTGTTCAAGACCACTATTCAGAATCGAAACGCCGCGCTGCTTTAGATGGCTATATCCGTATTTGGTGATCGGAACTGATTAGTAAGATACTTGCTCGCCTTTGATTCTATAGTCTCATTAGTTCCAGAAGACTGGGACTCTTGTGAGGTACTCAGGTAAAATATCAAGTTAAAGACAAAGAAAGAACGAAGTATGAATAAGAAATGTATTCTGAATGATGGTCTGCTACCAGGCGATAAAGAGAAAACGAGGTACATATGAGGAATGTATTCTGAATGGTGGTCTGCCACCAGGCGACAAAGAGAAAACGAGGTATGTATAAGGAATGTATTCTGAATGGTGGTCTGCCACCAGATGACAAGAAAAGAATGAGGTATGTTTGAGGAATGTATTCTGAATGGTGGTCTGCCACCAGGCGACAAAGAGAAAACGAGGTTTGTATAAGGAATGTATTCTGAATGGTGGTCTGCCACCAGGCGACAAAGAGAAAACGAGGTTTGTATAAGGAATGTATTCTGAATGGTGGTCTGCCACCAGGCGACAAAGAAAAAACGAGGTATGTATAAGGAATGTATTCTGAATGATGGTCTGCCACCAGGCAATAAAGAGAGGATGAGGTTCATATGAGGAATGTATTCTGAATGGTGGTCTGCCACCAGGTGACAAGGAAAGAATGAGGTATGTTAGAGGAATGTATTCTGAATGGTGGTCTGCCACCAGGCGACAAAGAGAAAACGAGGTACATATGAGGAATGTATTCTGAATGGTGTTCTGCCACCAGATGACAAGAAAAGAATGAGGTATGTTTGAGGAATGTATTCTGAATGGTGGTCTGCCACCAGGCGACAAAGAGAAAACGAGGTATGTATAAGGAATGTATTCTGAATTGCGGTCTGCCACCAGGGCAACGAAGAGAGTACAAGATATGTATGAGGAATGTATTATATTATATTTCTAAAAGGTCGTGCTCGTAATATGTGAAAAAACAACCTTATCTGTTTTTTTTCGCACGCCGGATTTTTAACACCTGATATGTCGATCTAGAGACGAGTAGCTCACTGCTCTTTCACGAAAGTCTTGTCTACTCCATTTAAATTGAGCATTTAGTAAAGGCAATAGCGAGCCTACAAGCTATCAACCGTGCTAAAATACCAAGACCGCAGAATGTTATGATAATGAACTCGTACGCCTGTCGCCCCTTTTAGAATATCATATATATCATGACCTACTCGGAATACGTAATGGCCGCCCGGTAACAAATTAATTATTGCCCAGGACGGGTTGTATATCAAAGGAGGTTGCAAAGTTAAAACCCTCCCGCACCGTAGGGGGTAATACACAACCCCCAAGCGAGAGTTTAGCGTGATATCTTAGTTGTTTTTTTTTTTTTTTATATCATCTACGGCAGGGGTGCTCAAACTTGAACTGCTGGCGATCTACCTCAATATTATTAGATTCCGATCGATCGACTCTGAGAGACTGCAAGTAGGTATGTGTGATGCAGGATTGTCCTCTATGTAGGTAGGGTGTATCGTGGCGCAGGTATAAGTGTATATATAGGGACAATGCATGATTGCATGGCCACGAATCCACATAGAATTTGGAGGAACGACAGAAATTAGTTCGCAATATGCATTTTTTTTAGTCAAGGTAGGTGAAGGTCTGCACTAAAAAGTCTGTGAAAAAACTTATATTTATTCAAAATTTCAAGTTTATTGGTTCTTACAAAAAAATAAACGAGTTCTAGTTTCTAAACTAAATAATGACTTTGGATGTTGAAGCGTGGCACTGCATGTCCTCAGCATACTTTTCATACGATTGTACGTAATTACCGAGTGCTAATCGCAAGCACGATGACATATGTTCGTCAGTTAGTCGATTGCGATATTTTGACTTAGTTATCTTCATTTCAGAAAATGCAGACTCGCAGAAGTAAGTTGACCCAAACATTGCGAATACGAAATTTGCCAGCTGTTTCAGAACACTCCGTTCAGTAACTCAGTCTTACAAGCTACAAATAAATAATAAAAAAGAAGGCATGAAAAATGGGAAATTTTTCTCGAGATCGACCGTTTGAGCGCCCCTGATCTACGGTATAATAAAGATACCTACGTAATTCAATAAAAATTCTTCGGAAAACGATCTGCATTAAGACATTATCCCGTTACTATTTTTAAAAATAAAAAAAATAATACCTATCCAATTCCTACGAAATTATTCCTCCCAGCTAACGAGCCACTGGTGCGGACGTAGATAATGTATTTTACTGGAAAGGGCTACAATAATATATAACATATTATATAATTGATTTACACTTGATATTGTGTCTGTTTTTTGTATTACTTATTAATTGACCGCTGGATGAATAGGGGTGATTTTTGGTTAACCCTTTCAGCACCGCAATTTTGTTCCCACAAATAGAACATATTTTATGGTTGATAAAATCTTGTAATTTTTTTTTGTTTACTTATTTAGTGTTTTTTTTAATTGATTATAATAATTTTTAGGCATCGAAGGTTTTTTTTTTAATTAGTAAGGAAAAAATCGATACTTACTCAAAAAATGTTTTTAATTTAAAATATCGTAATTTACGTCGTAACGTGCATAAATATAAAGATAACATAAAAATAATAATTGAACCCAATCCAAAAAAAAAACAGCCAAAACGGGACCTATCATTATATTTACGATATTTGTCGCTGGAACATAGATTGTAACATAACAGATAAAAGAGACGACTTGAGGAATATCCTTCACAAGGTATACGCAAAATACGGGAATATTTATATCACAAAATCAGGAGATTTTAATTTTTTTTACTCATGTTTGTAATAATAATATTTTATGATTTGTATAGCGCCATTTTTATGAAAAATCACATTCAAGCAATGAAAATAATGTAGAAAATCTTTGAAAAATGTCATAAATTATCAACTACAAATATACCGCTATAAGAATCTATAGACAGGGACCGAAAATTTCAGGTGAAAAATCCAGATCACCAATATTAAATCACACGATGTCTTCCTATAGAATACGAAAACAATATATAAAATAAAAACTTACAGAAATCCACCACCATCATCACAAATAAATTAAATAAAGTTGACCTAGGACTATCGCAATCCGATCGTATTTATGTATCGGGACAAAATTGTAAAATTACTGTTATCTGCGAAAAAAAATGCTGGATATAACAATTACAAACACTCTTGGACGACTTCCGGATGACTTTTACTAAGGCAAACGGACACCTCCAAAATCATCACAATATGTCCTTGAGTTAGATCGTAAAAAATTCAATTAACGATAACGAAAAAAGGTGGTGCTGCAACACCACTCAATTGTTTGGGATATGAATTATTGCATTGTATCATGTTCGCACCATCTTTTCTATCTGTTTTTACATGCGGGAACACCTACCTAACAAATATCATTAAAAAAAATATTGCTCAGTTACATACAATGTCTAAAACAATATTACGTTTTTATTTTTTCGAACCATTTAATAGAAACTAATCATTCGGTTGATAAAAATTCTGGACCTAAAATATTACATAAAAATGGTATCGGAATTAGGTTTAACAATTTAGAAGCCCTCGAAATTAAAAAAAGCCGTTAATGATAATTCTAACATAATGAATAATAAAATAAATTTAACTAACAGTCCCATTTTGAATTTATTCCGTTAACCTCCGCTGAAACTGTTTACTCGTGCCCCTCCTACCTATCCTATAATATTTTGTCTCCCTCTATTCCATCCTCTCTGATATTATTGTCTATCTCTATTCTATTACTATCTCTTTCTGTCACCAATAAGGTGCGTTCTTTTCTATTTTTATTTCTTTCACTCATTGTTTTATTTTCTTAAATATGTATATGTCTCTGTATATAATTATCTTTATTTAAATTATAAGCCCTGACGAAGCTTGAGATAAGCGAAACGCGGTTGACTGTCTTTATTAATTCAAATAAAAAGTGGTGTATTAGAAAAGGGTATTTTTTCATTTAATAATGTATTATGTACACAAAATAATGTTTTTTTTGCTAAAATTGATAGTTTTCTCTTATTTTAACACAATAAATGTGAATATATGTAATTTCATACTTTAATATTCAGTATTTTCATCATATAAGCAATTCACATACTATATTTTATCCATACAAATATTCCTTACGGGCAACAACATTTACAGTTACATTTTCATTCAAGATTTACTTTCATCACTTGATAAATTTTGTCACATTGGTTTTACAAGGTTGTAACTGACATTTTGGACAAACTATCCTTTGAATGGGAAACCCTTTCTTTAGCTCACATCTACAACAAAAATAATTTTGAAGTTCTTCTGTTTAGTATTAACGAAGTTAGTAATTTGTCAAAGTTCTAATATGAGACACTTTTCATTTTGATTTATTTTGACAAGATTCTAACGTTCCTTTGAAACTTTTTCAACTGACGTTTCGTTCCTAACTGAAAACAAACATAAACAAGTTTTTAAAATGGATCATTTTATGTTTTTTTTGTCTCTAAACACTGACTTAAAAATACTGATAACGAAATGTAAATCACATACTTTTTTAGAAAAATGTATTATAAAAATTACAGCCATTCAACTTTTTGTCGTTTCATATAAAAGTAATTCATAAAAAATCGCAAAGTTTCTTAAATTTTTCTGGAAGAGTATGTATGAGATGATGTATAAATGTGAATGAGACAAGAAGTGTGTGCCAAGACCGAGTTGTTTTTCGGTCCATCCTCACTGTCTACCCCTTCGGGAAAACGGTGTAATGGTTAGTTAGTTCGTTAGTTAGTGACCCCCCTTCGGATGATTTTACAATCAGGTAAATTCGGTACGCATAGGTTAAACATATTATTACTTTCCCAGCGAGGTGCAGGACTAGTGGGACTGGCGGGGTTAACTACATAGCCTCCCGAGAGGGTTGGATTACAAAACTATGAGCATTAAGACCAACTTTAGTACTAAATTGCAAAGCAAACACTATTATTTTATGAACGAATTAAAGTAGTGTTTTTAAATTATGATAGTTGCTGAAATGATTAAATTACATTAATTTAGATGTGATACTATTTTAGATAATCATCGTTTTTTATGTTTTTTATACATCAATTTTAGATGAGGTATCGTTATATTTACAATAAATACTATTTTATGTAATTTTTTGTATAACTCTACCAGTGATCACAATGGTCCCAAATGTCCGGCGCTATTGTAACTATGATACCCCTAATAAGGAAATGTTGGGAGGCGGAAGAGAGTGGTGGGGAAGGAGATGGGAAGGAAGAAGGTTGAGATCAGTCACTAAACAGGGCTAGTGCCATTTTAAGCAACTTTTCGATTCTGAATAGTGTGGACGTGAAAAATAAACACAGAAAATTAACAACTTAAAAAAAAAAATCTTGTGAATAACATTTATTTCGTAACAAACCCGCGTCCACCTGAATTGCAGTTATCATTACGCAATCAGTAACGGTGATTTTTTTCAGAATTATGAAATTTATTTATTTCATTAAAAATATATTATATATCATTAGTAAGTAAAATACCAATATGTAAGTTATTAGCAATGACATTGTTGATAAACTAATGTTTCAATAATAAAGCAGTTTCTAATAGAATAAAAAGTAAAATTAAAATTAAAGTAATATTACCATTCGTAATTTCGGCTACTGGCACTATAGCTAGCTCTCTCATTAAAAATTTAGGCGTATTAGATCTATCAAAAAAATTATATACAAAGATGCAAAAGTCGGTCATTTTGAATACATGTAGGATAACGAAAGATTTTTTTTAAATATTTATGTTGAGGGATCAGTAGGATTTATAGGCCCTGTTAGAAGTTCTACGGAGCCAAACCCACTGATATGAAAATATCTGGAGTCTGTGAATTATTTTAGCATTTGATCTCTGGTGAGTTGACTTGTTGTTCTTGTATTGTTTTGTATTTATTTTACTTATATAATGCACTTGCATAATTTTGATTGACTAGATGATCATTTGTGGAAAAGTGTGTGGAAGGGTTTAGTTTTTCCTATGAGGAAGATTTAACCCGGACATAAAATCTGATGTATATAAATCTGATGTGTTTTATAGGTATGGCATAATATAATATACTTTATTTATCTACCTGTATGCTTATTATTTATAAGAAAGAGGAAGAGATAATAATGAAACTATCAGCGGCAGGCCATTATGTACTACTCCTACGAAAAGTCCCTGAGACAGCTCGTACGTACGTCATCGATGATCGTCCTCTGTCTTCTCTCGCGTTTCATGTGAAAGCGAAAAGATTTCTCACATTTGTAAACATATATTTTTAAATGAATATCTGCAAACGTAATTGTAAGAAGAATCGTACAAATATTTCAATCAACGTGAGTATACACGTGACGTTGAAAATGCATTAATTAAATGAGGCTCTTAAAATAAAGGATACACATTTAAGTGCGGATTAGGAATTTAATGGCAAGGCTATTAACATCAAATGCAGAGGTTCTTAAACAGATTAAAACTTTTTTAATGTAAGAAATTTTACGAGTTGCATTATTTCAGAGAGAGGTGAGTTTTATTCAGAAACCCTTCGAATTAATCAAAAAAATCTTTATCTTTAGTTTTATTAATCTAACCACCGCCTTCCACAAAACATGAATATTATTATTTTCTTTGGTTTTTATCCCGCAAATGTATTCTACTCGTAATACTGCATACATTTAAAAGCTTTTGTTATCACATTTTGGAATTTCAAAATGACGATCAGTGTCATTATGATTTTTTTGGCATTTGAACGGACTCGTAAGCCATTTCAGCTTTTGATCAAACTGTGACCCGCTGCTGTCAAGTATAACGGTCGCGCAAACGGGCCGACAATCGGCATTTCAACGGGATCGTTCAAATGTCAAAACTACAAAATGGTGCCGATCATCTTTTTGATGGTCATCAAATGTTGAGTTTGAAATATCCCATTGTTAGTAGAAATTACCAAATACCCTATAATATTAATAATACTTCCAACTAATGACACTTTCCATACATTCTGCTGGCAACATGCTACACAAGCGCCTCCAAGCGACATGAGTTGTACGCCTTGGTTTTCTCATACATTTTAATGGATTTTAAATATTAAAGTGTCCATTAACTCTGTTTTGGATGTTTAGAAATAAAAATAAAATAGTTCGTAAATAAATACAAGAATTATTTTTATGTAAGCTTTAATGGGAACTAATTAATATTAAAAAAATATTATTAATTCAATGCCCACAATTTTAACTAACCTGTTAAAGTTTTTTTGGTATCCTGAAAAACGGCTTTGTTTTGAAGTGCTTTAATTTTTGTTATTATTACGTCCGTTAAACTGCACATGCAAAACCTACTTTTGGGACATTTATATATATATATATATATATATATATATATATATATATATATATATATATCCCGCTACATTTGTTGCGTCCGACCCCTAAAAACTCCATAGCATTGCAGCGTCCACCGACTTACAGCGTCCGATATACGGACGCTGCAATGTTTTGACCTCAAAATTGGCCAGAACGATGCTTACCCCATGTAGAATCGTATGGCAAAAATTTTTGTGGAAGCAAAAAATGTCTCAGAATGTCTGGAAACGAATATTGAACGTTCGACATTTTGCCGACAGGTTCGCTACACGATGTATATATCGAGCAGTGTATGTTTTTATTCATTTCTACGATCTTGCCGCGTCCACGAAGTAATATAATTTTCGATACATAACGACGATCATGCTGCGTCTACGCATTACATCGTTAGTATTGCGTCCACAAGACCGATTACGAGTAGATATTATTTTATATACATAACGACGGTCGTGCTGCGTCCACGCATTACGTCGATAGTACTGCGTCCCCGTAGCCGCTCATGAGAATATACTATTTTTAACTCATAATGACAATCATGATGCTTCCATGCATCACGTCGATAGTATTGCGTCCCAGTGAACGATCACGAGTAGATATTATTTTGAATATACAACGACGGTCATGCTGCATCCACGCATTACTTTGATAGTATTGCGTCCCCCTGGCCGATCACGTTGAAATATTATTATGAATACATAACGACGGTCTTGCTGCGTCTACGCATTACGTCGATAGTACTGCGTCCTCGTGGCCATTCGGAGTACATTTTTAAATATTATTTGAGCGTTTGGTTGAGTAAATCATCAGATTTGGCAACATTTGGTTAATTTACAACGATGCCGCTTGATACTCAGAACTAAGAATCGTCTTGCGTGGTTTTTAATGCATAACGACGATTTTGCTGCGTCCACGCATTACTTCGATAGTACTGCGTCCCCATGGCCATTCACGAGTACATTTTTATAAATTATTTGAGCGTTTGGTTGAGTAAATCATCAAATTTGGCAACGTTGGGTTAATTTACAACGATGCCGCTTGACACTAAGAACTAAGATGCATCCTGCGTAGTTTTTAATGCATAACGACGATCGTGATGCGTTTACGCATTACGTTGGTAGTATTGCGTCCGTTGTTGTTTTTTTTAAAAGAAAAAGCGTTTTTTTGGGAGCGAAACCCGGTCGGCACAAAGTATAAAAAACAAAAGTGGTGTTTACAAAGTTATTGTTTTATTTTAAATTAAATATTGTTGTCAATTAAACAAACAATTTATAAGTTCCCGAATATTATCTGAATATAAAATAAATCTTATAGAATAAAATAAAAACCTCAAGATATGAATTGAAATCTAGCAAGAATATCGTAACACAAATTGTGAGGATTATTATTAATATATTCATAGAATTATAACTATATATTTTATCACACCTTCATAAATGCAATGAAAACTTTAACTTAAATGAAATCAACAAAAAATCAAAATATAGAAGAATACGTATGTGAAACATACAGCGAATGCACTAAAATCTAGAACAATATAATAAATCTACTAACAATCTTGCACTTAAACATAAGGAGTATAATTTGAAACATGGACGAACTTCTGGTATACCTATGTATTTAACATTATGTCCACAACCAGATTTTTCAATACTATCCGAGGCACACTCGCATGCAATACATAAAAATATACCAAGTATTCCAAACTACAAACAATATGTCACAAATTATCACAAAAATAAAAGTAGTGGAATTGTAGTCTATGCTAAAGAAAAATTTACTGATATCAATGTTAACGAAATACCAATATGTAACGCAAACTGTTTGTCAATTAATGAATCTAAATAATTAGCCAATTAATATAATCGCATGTATCGAATACATAGCTCGTTATACCCTTATAATCCAGTAGGTACCCAAGCGATTCCTTCAGAAACTTGATCAGGGTGCTTAGGCTGTGAACATCTTGGAATAATTATCGATAATAACATCAAATGGAAAAGTCAAATAAACTCCACAGTAGACAGAATGAGAAAACTCATCTTTATGTTTTTTAGACTTAGAAATACTGTATCATTAAAAATACTTAAAGGTATTTATTTTGCACTTGCACATTCTACACTACTACAATATGAAATCCGTGGTTTGCGGGGGGGGGGTGCGTATAAATCATACCTACGTCCACTTGTGACAATTCAAAAAATATTAATAAAAATCATATTTAAAAAAGCCATATAACTATCCAACAATAAATGTTTTCCAAGGTTTCCTGGTTCCCCTTCTCACAAAAATTTATGACAAAAATACTCGTACATTAAGAACTTCAATTACATAAAGATTTATTTGATAAAAAAATATTCCATAATTAATTTTAAGCTAAATAATTATTTATATTGGAGGACTAACCGTACCACTAGTTCGAACTACAACAGCAAAACATCTTTATTTATTTAACGGTATAAAATTATTCAATAAATTACTCCTGGATATATCTGAGGAAAATTATGACAGTTACAAAAAAAGACAATTTAAAATTCTCTAATATCACCTAATAAATTTTCTTATTGTTTTAAATTATTTATTTTATTTCAGGGAAATCAACAGTTTACAATGTGGTTCATTTATACACGTTTAATTTACCTAACTGAGAAACCAATTGCAGATTTCCGCAATATTCTATTCTATTATGTATGTAAAAATTTAAAAACTATACTTACAAGAACTAAAAAATATTAAATTTATCGAAGAAAGCAAACACTTAGTGGCTTGACATTATACAAAATGAAACAAATACTTTGTTTTAAACCACTTTATTTTTATTTATATTTCGTCGACCGGTTTGGATTGAACCCAAATATTGTATAAAATAAATATAAAGTGGTTTAAAACATAGTATTGTTTCATTTTGTAAAAAATATAACGTTATTCAAGAGGGAGATTATTATAACATGAGATTATTTTAACTGGAGATTATTATAACATGAGATTATTTTAACTGGAGATTATTATAACAGGAGATTATTAAAACAGAAGATTATTATTTTTTTTTTTTTTTTTTTTTTTTTAGTTAGTTACATTTTTTATATTATAATTTTACTGGTCTTCCATTAAAAGCCTTAGCTTGTGGATGGAAGAAGAGTTAACATTTCACATATTATGTACAAATAAAGTCACGTGTACAGTTAATACATTTCATATAATTATAATTACTATTTACTATAATCATGTATTTCAATATATATGTATGTGTAGGTAATATAGACACATGGCAATCAGACCCGTTAACTAAAATATGTAAACATATATGTATTCAGTAAGAAGAAAAACAAGTAAGATTTTTAGTGTGACATTCTCTAAAATACTTTTTGATGGAGTTCAACAATTGAATTTTGTTCCTAATGCTTCTGATTTCTATTGGTAGGTTATTGAAAAAGAATTTTCCTTGGTGAGTATAATGGTGTTGTGCAAAAGAAGTGTTTAATTTGGGGCACACAAATACATGTTTAAGTCTAGTACGATTTTCAGTTATAAATGCGTATTTATCTTTTTCTTTTATAATTTGTATAATTGAATTTTTTATAAATAAGTTTTTAAATGTTGGAACTTTGAATTCTTCGAATATGCTGTCAGTTGGGAAGTCTGGAGGTTTTTTTAGTATAATTTTTATTATTAGTTTTTGAACAATTTCTATGGGGGTCAGATTAGTTTTGTAAGCTGCTCCCCAACTGATAATGGCATACTGAAGAATAGACTGTACTAATGCGTAGTATATTGAGTATAGGTTTTTCGTTGATAAAAAGTTTCGTATCCGTAAGAATATATGAACTAACTTCCTAACTCTTTTTATTGTATGGTCGATGTGATCTTTCCATTTTAGGTTTTTATCTATGATTATTCCAAGATATGTAATTTTATCCGCTATTTTCAGAAGTGAACATTTTTGTTGGCAGTGATTAGTATCGTGTTGTGCGAGAGAATGATTATGTAAGAATATTTGAAGATTTGGAGGTACAATGTTAGTGTTAATTTCGAAAGGAATGACATATGTTTTATCACTATTTAACGACAAGAGGTTATTGTCAAACCATATTTTTAGATTATTTATGTCTTCTGTAGCTTTTAGATTAATTTTTTCCCAAGTTTTTTCTTTTATTATAAGGACTGTATCATCAGCGTAAGAGATAATTTGGCCATGCAATGGTTGAATAAATATGTCGTTTACATACAAAATGAACAATATTGGTCCAAGCACGGTGCCCTGTGGGATACCAAAATTTGATGTTTCTTGGTCGCTAGTTTGGTCATTTATTTTAACAAATTGTGCACGATTGTTCAAATAACTTTCTATCCATTGGACGGCTTTATCATTGATGTTATTTAATTTCAGTTTTTTGATAAGCTTTGCGTGTGAGATACTATCGAATGCTTTTCTTAGGTCTATGAATATTCCTGCGCATTTATTTCCTTCATCAAGTGCAGAGTATATAAATGATGTTACATTTGCTATTGCATCTTGTGTGCTTTTTGTTAAGAATCCGAATTGATTGGAATGTAATATTTTATTGTTTTCTAGAAAATCAACAACCCTTTTTTTCACAATCTTTTCAAATATTTTTGCTATATTCGATATTAGTGATATCGGTCGATAATTTGAAACATTTTGCGGGTCGCCGGTTTTAAAGATAGGGGATATTATAGATTTTTTATAATTTGTTGGGAATATGCCTTTAGTCAGACTGAGATTGATAAGGTGGTTTAGTGGTTTCAGTAGATACATTTTCATTTCTTTAAGAGTTTTCACAGAAATGTGGTCAAAACCTGGAGAGGATCCGTCTTTCATGCTTTCTATTACAAGTTGTATTTCAGTTTCGGTAGTTTTTTTAAAAGTGGATAGTGTATTTTGTTTTTGGGTATTAGTTGTTATAGTTTTTGGTGTGTGTACAGATTTAGTGATTTTATCAGCGAGATTGTTTCCTACTTTAGAGAAGTAAGAATTAAAAATGTTTGCTGTTAGTTTTGGGTCTTTGGATACATCTATGATATTATTTTCATGTTTTAAATATTTTATAGAATTATTTTTTTTCTTATTTTCAATTGCATAATTTACCGTTTTCCAAATAACTTTTAGATTGTTTTCTGAAGTAGAGATTATTTTTTTAAAGTAGTCGTCTTTACTTTTTTTAATTAAAGCTGTTAATTTATTTCTATATTTTTTGAGAACTATCTTAGCATTTTCATCGTGTGGATTTTTAATTGTATTTTTATATAGCCTTTCTTTTTCTCTGATAGATTTTATTAGGCCACAAGTGATCCAAGGTTTTATACGTCTGAATTTTGAATTCGTGTATAATGAGACCTCTGTTGTGGAGGTTTCAATATGATCCATAATTTGTTTTTCAAACATATTTGAGCATTGTTCGACATCGTTAGATTGTAGTATCGTACACCAAGTTTCTGCTTTCAATTTTTTCTCTAAAGTGGCAATATTTGTGGTTTTTTTAATAGTAATTGGAGCCTTAATTTGTGATTTTATTTCATTATCATACAATAATAAGCAAGTGTGGTGGTCAGTAATATTCGTTTGCCAAATCATTGTTTTGATTTTATATAGGTTTTGTAATTTTATGTTTATCCAAATATGATCTAAGCAAGACGATTTTTGTCCGTGCATTTCTCTAGTATTTTTGTTTATGCATGATTTAAAATCTAATTCAGTCATACAATTTAGGAACTCATTTTTGAAAATATTTTCTGATTTTTCGTTAATGTTAATATTAAAATCAGCCGCGATAAAACAGGTTTTACTTTTAAGCGGTAGTAATATATTTTTCAGTTGAGTTATAAAATGTGAAATATTTGATTCGTGTGTTCTGTAAATGGCAATTATGTGATAAATATATTTATCGAGTTTAATTTCGATTTGAATACAGTTAGTCAGTAATATTGGGTGTTCTAAAGTCGTGACAATACTGAATTTGGTGTGAACGAATATTGCGATTCCACTATTTTTATTGATATTTATTTTAGTTGGGATGTATGTATAGTTAGGAAGTTGAAAGGCTGGTGACTCATCATTTGTAAATGTCTCTGTTAATATTATACAGTCTGGTTGTAATATTAGATTATTGATTTTAATAATAAATTCATCAAAATTTTGAAACATACTACGAATATTTTGGTGTAATATGAATAGACCGTTAAATTTGTGTGGGAAAAATTCATTACATGTCTCTGTGCTTGCACATTCGTATTCATGGATTTTGTAGAAATTTTCTATTTGGCTAGCTATAAAATCATCCATTTAAAATTAATTTTAATTCATTTAGAGCAATTGATAGTACATACATCCATAAGCTTGCCAAAACTATGAAGAATTAAATTAAAAGAATTACGCTCCGTTATTATAATTATATCGGTATCGTGTCTATTAGTGAATAAAGTGTACTTATATCTGTTGCGAATGTATAACATGAGCATATAAATAATACATAACATAAGCATATAAATAATATAAAATATAAGCATAAAGAGAAAATAAAACATGAGCTTAAAGAGATTAAAAAACATAAGCATATAAAGAAAATAAAACATAAGCATATAAAGTATACCAGTGATATATGGATTTGGTTGTTGCGGATATTTAACATAAGCGTGAAAAGTATGCATAACATTGGCATAAGTATACAGAGTATGCATATAGTTGTTGCGAGTATATATCACGAGCATATAAAGCATAAGCTTATAAAGCATATAAAATATAAGTATATAGAGAAAATAAAACATAAGCATAAGCATGTAAAGTACATAGGTGTTATAGGGATTTAGTTGTTGTAAGTATTTTACATAATTATAGCAGGCATATAGTGTAACTATGAATTGAAGATACATAGTACAAGATTTATATTGGTTAATGCTAAAACTAAATGTAGTGTTTGGGTAAAGAGATAAAAGAAAACTAGAGAAATACAAATTAAATAATTTAAATTCCCCTGTAACCATATACCTGTGCCCTTCTGTTTCATATGATAGGTTGAGATTAATAGTTAAAATAGTGATGTTAATGAATTTTGAGTAAAGTAAAAAATATTTTATAAACATAAATACAATAGTTACAGTTCTTTTACAAGTTATTGGGTGTGTGAGATAAGGTGTGTTTGTTTTTGTCATTGATAATAATGACTGGTGTTCCAATATCTCTACGGACGTACACTTGCCCTCCACGGGTCCAGGCGAATTTATATAAGTTTTCCCGTGTAGCCTTACGTGCAAGGAACCATAAGTGTTTCGCACGAAACGTCAGGTGTTCCGAGACGTATATGTGAGAGCGAGGTCCTGCAATTCCGACGAGGGTGGTGTTGAGTTTTTCTTCTCTATTGTTAGCTTGTTTGTTGAACTTTTTTATGTCTGACAGGAAAACATCACGGTCAATACTGGTTTTAAATGATATGATTATGGGCCTACATTGGTCTTTAGGTATTTTTTGGGAGATGCGGTAAGCTGCTTCAATCTTGTTCATTTCCACGTTTGAATTAGTAGTTTTTTGGATGTTGAATATGAGGTTATTTAAGTTTTCCCCATTATTTTCCGGGATCCCCCTGATTTCAGCGTTTTTAGACCTATTTAGTCTGTCTATTTGCTCCATTTGGTTTTCTAATACTTCAATTCTTGCTTCGAGGCCGGTGTTCTTTTTCTCAAGCTTGTTATTAGTGTCCTCAAGCTCGTGGACGCGAAGAAGAATGTCTTCATATTGCTTGCTCATCCCCGCTAGAGTGGCAAGAATTTGGGTGTTTTGTTCGAGTAGTTTGGCGAGTAGTTCACTATCAATAAGTGAACTGCCACTGGGTTTGACAGTCGGTGTGACACAAATGCATTGTTTACATTTTATGAGGGCACGCCGCTCCTTAGAGAGGCGACGGTAGGTACTTTCCGTCACACCTCCACATTGCAGATGGAATGTCTCCTTGCAGGTTACGCACACAAAAATAGACTCGTCTGAAAGTGTTGGTTCGGAACATTTTTGACAGGTATTATTCATGTTGATGATGTATGATATGTTGATGATGTTTCACTGTTATTTTATGTTATTTGTAATAGGCAGTAAAAGTTTTGCTATAAGCAGTCACAGTTCTTAGCACAGATAAACACTGGATTGAACTGTCACTGTCAAATGTCACTTGATCGAAAATTAAGAAACTTGTAATCGCTGTAGAATTAATGAATTATAACCAAGTTTGAAGTTTGTACACTAAATGTGACCCAAGGAATCACCTCCAATACATTTAATTTTCAATATGACGGTTTTAAATATAGATTTTATGATTTTATCGGTAAAGCAAATATCGTGGTATACACTGTTTATTGTTGTATTGAAAATGGTGATTATTATAACGTAATACTACATAATATATGTCATTACATAATATAATAACATTTTATGCAGTTTGGTACACGTTTAATACATTTTTAATATAGTTTTTATATTTATTTTGGTTACATTGAAGATAGAATCAGAGAGAATGTTATCATACATATGTTGAACATATTCTTCTAAGACAAGCATTTTTATTTTACTAGATTACATGAGCGTGTGTGCCGTGTAGGTACTTTCAAATCAATTCTGCTTAATAAACTCCACATATTATGTTTCTGCTTATCATTCCTTGGAATTATTTATAACTAACCTGTTTTTATTACTTTTATTGTATTTTCTTGTAAGGCTATAGTTTTTGTAATAATATTTGCAATATAAATATGTAAATATACATTGTTGTCCTCTCCTAAGCACAAGCATCTTACTTATCAGAAAAGTGATTTAAATATTATTTAATATTATGTTGTAAATATTGTAACACTAAAGATGTTAAGAAAAAAAAATAAAAAATAAAAAATTATATTGAACTTAATGGTATTAATAAGTTTAACTCATTAATTAAAATATTGCAATTTGAGGTTGAACTAATTAAGTTAAATATAAAAACAGATATTATTATATTGAATACGTAACGACAGAAGTTCTGCGTCGATGGTATTGTATCCTCGTGACCAATCACGAGTAGATATTATTTTGTATACATAACGACGGCCGTGCTGCGTCCACGCATTTCGTCGATAGTTTTGCGTCCCCATGGTCGTTGGCGAATTTGTACATTTTTATGTATTGTTTGAGTCCTTGGTGAAGCAAAACCCCAGATTTGGCAACATTCAGTTCATTTACAACGTTGCCACTTAGCACTCAGAACTAAAAAGCGCCTTGCGCGGGTGGACATTTTTGTAAGATGGTTTACAGTGGACGGTAAATTGATATCCCGACCTAAAAATGTCCGACCGCCCTCTGCAATGGAGCGAACTGGCGCGTTATGAAATGATACATTTTTACTAAGGATATCGTTGTAAAAAAAATTGTCGCACGCCTGCGCACAGTAGGTACGTTTGTATACAAGGTGCAACAAGATATTCATTAAAACTTCTCACTATCAATAGACAGTTTGTTGTCAGGTCTGGTGTGTTTCTGGATGTCAAAAATAAAACATAAATATATATACATATATTTTTTATATACCGCACAAGAGTCTCAACCGCTCCCGTCTGGAACAGCGAGACTGTGGCATCCCCAATCTGAGTACTAGGGTGAAGGTATTGGGGAGGGGAAGAAGATGAGGAAGAGAAATGTAGAAAAGTACCTGGCTATTTATATCTGGTCACCAAACACGGCAAAAGCTTGGAAATAACGTTTCCATTCGGAATGGTGGTCACACACCAGAGCGATACTGAGAGTATATTTCACTCTGGAACGTGCTGCAAACACACTTTATATTATGTTTAATGTATTAATTGTGAAATAACACAAACAAATAAAAATTTATTTGCGCACGCCGGGTTTGACCGTCAGATTACGGGCTTCGGATTGCGAGTCGAGAGTCTTATCTCTCAACCACAGATGCTGTAATTAATTAATTAATTCACTATGAACGTGAAAACTTCACTAGAAAAGTAAGAAATATTTTGTGTTGTTTATTTATTTGTTAATTTATTTATTACACCTAATAGACGTTTACATTCTAGTTTAATAGTTGAGTATCGCAGTTATTATAAATTCTTCAAAATTAAAACAATAGAGAAAACAAAATAGATTGAAAAAAAAATAAAATGTTACAACAGAAGCGTATAATAAAATAAGACACATTGGTAAAAATGATAAGAAGTCTCACATAAGTAGATATTCAAAATAAAGAAAAGATTGCAAAAATTATAGATGTCTATTTGTCTCGATATATAAAAGAATTAAAATAAACAATATTTATATTGATTATTTTTAAGGTGAAATATATCTCCCATATCAGAATAAGTCATGTAATCCTAAGGGGTTTAATAATATAAGGGGCATAACAACGGCCTAAATTTACCTTTTGAAACTCTCAAAACAAATCCAAGAGTCTTAAGGGCCGTATATACGGAAGACGTAAAAATTAAATCGACCTTCAAAACGCCATGTAACAAACAAATAATATACACTCGGACGCAAGAATATATTATTCAGTATGGACGTGAAACCTTTATTAGAATAGTCAGCAATATACGGCAGACGTAACAATTAAATTAGAGTGAACGGACGTGAAACCTATATTAAAAGGAACCTTCAATATACAAAAAATATACACCCGGACGTGAGTATGTACGTGACGCTAGAAATGTATGAGAGTGTAATAAACATCAAAACCTGCATTATTATGAATATTAAAAAAATATGATACTTGCGATTATCGTGAGTAAAACATAGTGCAATATTCACAAAAACAATCTAAAAAAAAGAACTAGAAGTGCTGGACGCCCAAAGACGGATTTACGCACGGACGCAATAAATGTTGTGGGACCTATATATATATATATATATATATATATATATATATATATATATATTTATTTATTTTTAAATATTGATCAAAATATAAAGTAGGAAGCGCAAAACATCACCACCAAGTAGTAAATAAATTCAATTTTCATTGAAAGGAATGTCAACGTCATTATGCAACCCACACCTCTAGCGACCAGAGTTGTTAATATTACCAATATTTTGCTGGAGTTGAACGTATTATTAATACTATAGGGTAAATGATATAACGAAATTTTTTTTCAATGTAACAAGTAATCCCGTGTAATGCTGCTACAATTCGTGCAGATATAACTTTTCATGTTTCAGATAGTAAAACAATTAAAAGTTTGAGAACCGCCGGCTTCAGCCGCCAAGGCAGAGCACCTCTAAAACAATTTCCAACACTTTGATGTTCCATAATGAATTTCATGAGGTTTTACCTGGCGGAAACCCACTTAAGGATGTACTCAAAGTCCAAACTGAATTCCTGAGCCTGGAATCCTCAGGCCAGATGCTAAAACCACTATTTCCTCTGCCTTTCCCCTTTCTCCTTCCATTCTCCTACCACAGGACTCTGGCATGCTGAATAACACTTTTAATACAAACGGCTTCCACCACCTAAGTACTTTAAATCGCGGAGCAAATTTTGGCATTCAAAAAACAGTATTACTTACTCTAGTAGTCTTACTCTAGACCCAACAACTATTTGACTTGTTTTATTTATTTATTTATTTTAACGCCATAAAATGGCTTTTACAATAGAGTGATTACAGAATAAGTAATGTGTACACAAAAATATTATTGCAAGTGATACAGTTGTTAATAGAAGTGCAGTTAATCAATACATAATAAAAGAAATATCTACTAGTGTAGTAATAGTTGAATGAATACTAATTTTGTATAAAACCTGACATAAATCGAAGTATGAGGTGTTTATGATAATGAATAGTAATTAATATAACTTTAATATATTATTATAATAACAGATAATATTTTATTTGAACAGAATATTAATATGTATTAAAAAAGTGACTCTTTAACATGTATAATCTAGCAAAATATTATAAAAGAGTAATTAGTAGTGAGTTTATTGTTGCCTTCAAAATTAATTCTACTTGAAATAGCTGGGCAAATATCGCAATTTGACTTTAGTAAAACAGGGATGTCAACGATTTTATGATACTTTTGGATAAGGAATACAATTTTTCAATAAAATTGTTTAGTAATTAATGTTTTGTTTCCCGACTATGCACCGGTACCGATGGGATTAAATATGCTAATTCCTTACCAGTAGAACAAGTATGGCATTTCCACGTGACTGCTGTAATCTAAAATCTAGTCTTCCAAAGGGCCACCCATTTCTGCACAGTATTGAGTCAGAATTTTAAAATTGTTTTGGGGCCCCAGATCATAGGTGACTACTAATTCAAGTAACTTGCGATTGGTTCAGCGTCAGCAGTTGTAGACTACATATTACAGTTGTGTATTATCATGTATTTCATATACCTATATAAGCGTGATTCGTTTTTTAGATTTTTTTTTGATTGGCGTGTCATTGTAATAAGTTTATAAATGGTATGTAAAAGTCACCCCTCTCCGAAAGGTGACTTTGGCCACTATTATTTTTTGATCTCCCAACAAATTGTGTACATCTATATCTCGATGGTTTAGACATGTGCAATAAAATCTTCAAAAACAAATGAATTTAGAAAAAAAAAAGTTATTTAGTTTCAAAGTTTTAAATTCGGATATGCAGTCGATCGAAATCGAATCGATTTTTATTTTTATTTATTATTTATATTACACGCCCATAGTGGCTTTTACAAACATGTGATATAATTATAATAAGTTTTGAGGTTAAGAGTCCATGTAAAAATGGATCCTTATTTAATCACTATTTTAGTTTTTTACAATTTTGTACATGATTGATTAAGAGGAAGGAGGTATTTTCATATAAAACTCAAATTTAGATTTCAGGCCAAAATAAAAATTCAACTAAAAGTTTCGCAAATATCTAGTACGGATATGAGCTCATTTTTGTGTTTTAAATTACAAAATAAAGGCTATTAAAAAAGTCATTTTTTTCATAATTTTAGAGGTAAATGTTGCAATTATTGTGAGTTGCCTGACACGGCCTTATAAAAGTTATGCTGTCTAGTATTGTATTACGGTTAGAAGTATGATTTAAAAAGTTTTAGAAAGAGAGAATACTGCGCTTTTAGTTTGCATACAAAAATGAACCATAAAGGCTTCCGAAAAATATAAATAATTCTTTGAAACAACATTTAGCATTTTTAAAATATAAAATGAAGTGACCCTAACTACTCTGTCAAGTGAAATATGTTTTTTTAACTGTTTAAAGTGGTAATTACAATGTACACGATAAAATCCATAGGTAACCGACTTTTAAAACTTTATCTATATTTTCGTTCAAAATTTCAATATTTTAATTGCGCATGTCTACTAAAATCTTAAAGATATGCTTCCAATAACAGTATTTTATGAAATACGTTCAAAAACAGCCCATCTATGTGGAATCGAATGTGATGCGAAACTCTGTTCAGCGCAATCTGTAATCTGACAGTTAACATATTATGAGAAGTATTTCAAAATTCCAGAGGCTTTAGGAGTCAAAGAACATATTACGCCTTACGTTATTTATTACCATTAATACCAGATGTAATAAAATGTTCTTCAATCATATGTGTTTCCAATTATATTCTCTGCGTGTAGAACGATCAGAATGTCTCAAGGAAGTAAAGTCTTGTATATTATCTGCCTGAATATAAAATAAATAAATAATTTGTACATTTTAACGAAGCGTCATGTTCATTACTCATATTTTAGTTTAGTATTATTGATCGACAAACTAGTAAATGCAATCTGTCAGCTGTTGTTATAACAGACAAAATATAAAGAAAAAGAAAATTGATCCATAGGCGTAGGCACACGTTTATGATCTAAATGACGAATGGTGCTAATAACAGTTGACTAAGAGTTGTAATAACAAAGGAGTAATATGGATGAAGTAAGAAATGTGGGCCAAGACAGGTTATGAGGTGTTCCATTATCTCTTCTGGCGTTATTAGTAGACAATAAATTGTTTATTTCACTGGCCCACATTTTGCACGCATTAGTTATCGTTACAATACAGCAAAAAACGTGAATGAAAACAATTTATCTGTTTGACCTTTTCTCAGTGACGTGAAATATATCGATATCCGGCGTGATTTTGTTCGGCAATGATATTTTAACCACCCCCTGCGGTAAAAACACTGCCAGGTTGGCCCTACAAATTTTTTTTGCAAATGTTTTAGTTAGTTTTTTTTTACACTAACCCCACACAGAGGAGGCCCTATGGAAAATTATTTCCCTCAGGTCTATATCATCTTTTCTGATGCTGTGTGGATGGTCTTTTTTTAAGGAAAGAAAGGAGAGGAAGTTCTGGAAAGATGAAAGGTATGAGGGTTGGGTATGAATCGAGGTATCAGTTGTTCATGTTGGCGATGGATCGAGAGACCAATTGAAGAGGTCAAAGGGTCTCCAAACCAGCCTCTCCCGATCTTGTGGGCTGGTGCATCCTGAACACACCTCACCCTATGAACCCGGGCACCGCTGCTAAATTACTGAAGGTAACGAACCACTTAGGTGACCTCACAAATTCCGTGTACCAATAAATGTCACTCCTCTGTAATGTTAATGAATAAAAACCGTCTGGAAAACAAAACAAATACATAAACAATTAAGAAATAGATTAATAAAATCTGCTCACTAAAGGGCATTATTTATATTATTGAGAATACTACGGACCTTCAATTCAATGTTCTGAAATATAAACAATCTTCATAATTGACTAAAATATATATGTACAAATATGTTTAAATGGGATCTTATCTTGTTATGTTATTCCTTTGTCAAATCCTTTATGTTCATTTTCTCGAATTCACTTCTTAACTATGTCAATTCATTTGTAAACAAACACGCAATTACGCGGCGCCGCGCCGTCCATATGATCAAAATAACTCTGTTATTTTTTGTTGATATTGAAGATAGAAATATCTTTAACACCGCTTTCCGTACCATAATTATGTCAAAATAAAATACAATGAATATGAGTGAGTCTTATCTTGAAGATATCTTGTTGGAGTGAAATCCTTTGTGTCCTCTCGAATTCACTCGCAAACTTTAATGCCGTATGTACCACTATCGACAAAATTCAAAACCAAATATCGCTTTCACCAAAACACGTATTTTGACACATTTTCAAAGGTATATTAGGCTGGAAAAGCCACTGTTAGTAAAATAAGGTAACCGGATAAATCATCACATCTTTAAAAAGTTATATAAAGTCATGTAAAGTTCTGAAACAAACACTTTATTAACTGGGTTATGTAGGTTAGGTTAGGTTAGGTTAAAAAAAATAATTCATCGTTTCTAATGACTTTATATCACTTTTTAAAAGTGTGTTGAATTGTCACTGTGTTAAGTTATCATGGAACCGTTAAATAAATATACGGAGCGATCGCAAAACACGACATGTCATAACGAACCGAAAACCTTTTCTTTACATACATTTTCAGCTTGTTATAATATCCGTTTATTTTTTAAGGATCTGCGGTAGTAGATATACCACTAATTTTACTACTTATTTTTGGTCCTCTTATTGAAGTTTGCTTAGAACAATTAATAAAATATTTTTTTAACATTATATTAGTATGATTACTCAAATGTGGCAAATGATGGATAGTTGACATATTTTCTTAAGCTCTGCTCGTTTGGTCTCCGGTAGAAAGCCAATATTATAGTAATAGCCAATTACTAAGGATTAATTTCAACTTTTTTTGTAACAATTCAATTCAGATAAAAAAAATAGCATAAATATCAACAGATTGTATATTAACCATAGTAGTAGTAACAGGGCAAACTATAGGCTGATTCATTGATGGTAAATATGTTGAAATCCGCATTGATTCTGTTCAGCCGCAAGATTGCTCTCCCCACCGGCATGACCATTAGCCAAGGTAGTTCTGCAGGCTAGGAGATAAAACAGTCTATGCTGTCCGTGATTTAGATAACCATCGGGAACATGGAAATGAATGCTCACCATGGTAGTAGAGTCTCAAACATAATATATTTTTAAAACTATCCAAGAATCAGTTTGAAGAAAGGAGTAGCAATGTGTACATCCTTTCCGAGTTTTCATTTCAAGCAGACCCAAAATAAAATCAGAATGTATTATTACAATGTTATCAGTAGGTATTTGGTTGAGCGACTTTTAAGACCTCTTATTCAAATTATTTTTTTAAAAGACTGACGTCCCGTCCTATTATCCATGTGATATTTTACAGAAAGGAGGCTTATGGATGTTTGTCGTATTTTAAAACCCTTGATAAAGCCTCGGTCTGTCCGGTAAAACAGCAAGACACCACAAAAACTCAACCACAAGACTTCAAATATCCGTAAGCTCTTTGATGGGTAAATTAAAATATGCATAATTTACCTAGAGCATGAGATGACCAGTGGTAGACGCACAGGAAAGCCGTAATCCATCAAAAAAAGGCTTATAGCCTCAAGGGAAAAGTAAAAATGTATATTTGAATACAAAATAAGTATCTACGTGGTAGGTACCTGACACAAAATTGAATTTTGATAGTTAGCCTAAAATTAAAGCTTTTAATTTTTTTCCCAAACAATGTTTTTAAATATTATTTTTTTGATAAATTAATGTTTTAAAGACAAGATTTTATTTATGCATAGCACAAAGGATAACAATTATTTTTATAAGCAATAATTGTTCGCCTGAAACACTCATCCACATTGAAAAAATCTCCTGATAAAAAATACATGACGCCAACGGGACTCGAACCCGTGTCCATTCGATTTCCGGTCGAAAGCTCTGACCACTGAGCTATGGGGGCTTATTTCTTACCCGAGAAAATATTCAATATATGCTAGTGTTTCATTCAACAATTACTGCTTTTTACATTTTTTTCACCTGAGAACAACCAACTTTATTTGTGTATGGAACAAATAAAGTTGGTTGTTCTCAGGTGAAAAAAATGTAAAAAGCAGTAATTGTTGAATGAAACACTAGCATATATTGAATATTTTCTCGGGTAAGAAATAAGCCCCCATAGCTCAGTGGTCAGAGCTTTCGACCGGAAATCGAATGGACACGGGTTCGAGTCCCGTTGGCGTCATGTATTTTTTATCAGGAGATTTTTTCAATGTGGATGAGTGTTTCAGGCGAACAATTATTGCTTATAAAAATAAATGTTTTTAAATATTTAGTTTTGCGTGTAGAAAGGATTTGTTTAAACGTTACATCGTTCCTAAACATGTAGCTTTTAGTTTGAAAGTAATTTTTTTTAATGAATTAATTAATTTACTACGGGTCAAGTACCTTTTTAGAAATGATTTGCGATGTTCAACGCAAAAAGAATTAAAGTAATTTATTTTTGGGATATTAGCATTACAGTGTCTATCATAAGCTTACATATTACACATCTGCCCTGATGATCTAAACTGTAATGATGTTCATAATTTTGGATAAATAAGAAGGTAGCTCAACACGGCAAAATATCTCAAAAATAAATCACTGTAATACTAAACTTTACAGATACAGTTAAATATAATCAAAGGATAAAGGGTCTCATTAGCTCAGTTGGTAGAACGGTGCCCCGGCAAGGTAAGGGTTCTGGGTTGGAGTCCTAGATGTGACCACTGACCGTATCTTTTTCTGATTTTTCTGTTTCAAATTTTCGTTCAGGAATCGCTAATATTGTCTTCAATAATAAAATAATACAATTTGAGGTTTTACTCATTTAGTTATTCCAAAAAATTAAATATTATTTTCTTTTTCAATGATGGGTATATCCAAACACAGGTATGTGTTCCGATATTATCACGAATTTTCAAAAAGATCACCAGGAAGCAGTCTGCAGTCCAATTTTTAACCAGATTACCAATAATTTGAAATGATTTTTAATAAATCAGGAACTTTAGATCACATATGTTTTAGTTGTCTCTCTCTAAACAAAAATCCTCTCTTCTATCGAGCCTTATCTAAAATTGCCTCTCCTCCATTCAACATCTCATCTCTTCTAAATCTGAACTCGACTCCAATTTATATTATAATTTTTAAATTTGCCTATTTAAATAAAATCAATATTTTAATTCACCTTTCACTTCTCCATAATTTTAAATGATAGCCAAGAACACCCTTGAAGGGTGAAAGCCAGAAATAATGGGAAAAAATTCTCATTATTCTCCGTGAGCTCACTCTGCATTAATATTATTAGAAAATAATTATGAAATGAGCTCGTTGAAGACTTACATGCCAACCTTAAAATATTCATCTAACAAAGTGTTATCGCTTTCATCAATCTATGTTTCCATCTGGCTGACTTTATCATATCAGTGATGATAATATTTATAACTAACATCTACTCTACCCTGACAACCAAATTAACAAATAAATGTTCTCACATTAAACAATAAATCAAATTATGACATTAATTAAATCATTCTCCAATTCCTTTACACGTATAAAATATTAGAGAAATACAATATTGTAATAAAGAAATAAGTAATCTGATATTGTGCCTTATTGTGAACCAAAGTATTCGCAGCGCAAAGGGATTAGTTGTGAAATTTTATGCCCCTAATACAATTATTTCTTTCTTGGACAATTTTATCTGTAATCCTACGTTAATCTTTCCCATTAAGCATCCATTATTCGAATGAAAGAAAGTTTATTGCCGTTTTTATATATTAATTAAGTAGAAATGTGATATTTTTTCCTGAAGAGCGAAGGACCACTCCAACTGAAGTATTATTTGTGAAAGAGAATAGCCGATTGCCTATTTTGATATTGTAGCGATTACTTTGATCTGGATCTCCCTCGAAAATTCGTCTTTTATTTTAGCGAAAGATTGGTCAAAAAACCTTTTATCGAAATTATTGCCATCGCATCGACGAATAACCGCATCGACCGTTAATATAATGGAATTCATTGTAACGTCTCTCAAAATGCTGTGTAAAATGTTTATTAGAAAATAACAGATTTAAAAAAAAAATCTACAAGTTTTTTAAAACCAATTTCATATGAAGGCCTTTTACCTTTTTCTCTCTTAGCTGCTTCAGAATAAAAAAATGTTGATGAAACCTGTCCCCAAATATAAGGAGGAGTTCAATTTCTTTGAAAACTTAATCAGTATTGCATAAATGTACCTATATAGAAGTTTCGAAATACATTAAACGGACAAAAAATGACTTCTAGGTTTTGAAGCGTGGTATTGTAACTAACTCACTAACAAACTATCAAGCCGTTTCCCCACAGGAGTAGGCAGAGATGACGGATCGCCAAACAACTTGGTCAACCTCATTCATACTCTTTTATTATATAGATAGTGGTCGTGGCCACAGACAAGGCGGAGGCTGCTTTTTGGCTGTCAAAACTAAGTTTAAGGCCGAACACATGCCTGATCTGGAAGCTGACATCGAAGACTTGTGGATAAAAATTACAATCGATTTGTTTGTTACTTTTATATGTGTAATATATTTTCCACCGGCATCAACTCTGGAAACATATCAACTATTCTTCGATAAGTTTCACGAAAACGTGGATCTTCTCGGAGGAAGGAATATTATTGTTTTGGGAGATTTCAACATCCATTCAGCGCGTAGCAGCAAGGATGTTGAAAATGACCTCAATTTTTTATGCGAAGTGTTTGGGCTCACCCAGAATAATGGTATTCCCAATTCTGAGTTGAGGATGTTGGATCTAGTTTTGTGTAACATTGAATTAAATGTCATACATAGCGATTCTCCCCTCGTATATGAGGACAAATATCACCCCGCATTAGAGTTCCGGTATTCTTGTAAAAAGCCTCCGAAGACTACCAAATTACCTAAAACTACAGACGACACTTTGCGGGGATGGATTTTGGTAGGGGTGATTTTGTCAAACTTTATCAGATGATGAGCCAATTGGATTGGCATGAACTTTCTAATTTCGATACCGTTAATGAGGCGCTACACCATTTTTATTCATGTATATATAATGTATTTGACGCTTGCTTCCCTAGGAAACCTCCCAACAGAGGTGGACGTAGATATCCGAAGTGGTTCACTAGAGATACCATCAGGAGCATTGAGATAAAACATGCTCACTATAAAAAATGGAAAGCTACTGGTGACCAAAATGAGTATGAAATGTTCAGTAACCTCAGAGCATTTGTTAGAAGAAATGTTCATATAGCATTCCGAACGTATGTCGACTCAATAGAGAGTGATATCAAGCATGATCCCAAGGCATTTTGAGACTACGTAAAATCACTGCGCAAAGATGGTGGTATAACAGACATCATGATGCATGGTGATCGGGAAGTTAGAGGAGCGGATGTAGCCAATGCATTTGCAACTCATTTCCAATCAGTGTACAGTAATGAGCCTCCATTACTAAATCCCATTTCTGCTTCCAAGATGAATGTGAAGGGAGCCCAAAACATTGATATAAGTCATATAGACGAATCAGATGTTAAATCTTCAATTAATAACATGAAACATACACATTCACTTGGGCCAGACTTTCTTCCAGTATTTTTTTTTAAAAGGATGTGTTGAATTTTTAAAAATGCCACTAAGTTTTATATTCAACCTATCTTTAGATACTGGTATATTTCCTGATTCCTGGAAAGTCTCAAAAATTTGTCCCATTTTCAAAAGTGGATCAAAGACATCTGTCGAAAATTTCAGGCCAGTGGCAATACTTTCCGCCCCGGCTAAGTTATTCGAATCGATAATTCATAAACATGTGCTGTTTCAAGTAGAGCCTTTCTTAATATCGGGATCTTTCTTAATATAACAGCATGGGTTTAGAAAAGGTCGATCAACAGATACTAACCTACTGGTACTCACAGATTATGTTTCCAAATCTTTAGATAAGGGCTACCAAGTAGATTGCTCATATAATGATTTCTCGAAGGCATTTGATACCGTAAATCATGACATATTATTAAATAAATTGTCAACTATAGGTTTTTCTTTACGGTTTCTCATATTCTTTGCAAGCTATTTTACTGGAAGAAAGCAATTTGTATCTCATAGAATATTCATGTCAAAATTATTCCTTGTACTCTGAGGCGTTCCACAGGGCTCTAATTTAGGACCGCTCCTCTTTCTAATTTTTATTAACGATATTACAGAAAATATTCTGCATTCCAGGTCACTTCTTTTTGCTGATGACCTAAAACTATTCTTGGAAATTAAAACTTTAGAAGACTGCATTCGACTCCAATCGGACATTAATAGAATTGTTGACTGGAGTAAACGGAATCGGATCGAATTCAATGTTTCTAAATGTTTCATTCTTTCTTTCACAAGGGCACGTCATACTTGGTTTTACCGGTATACCATGAATGCCCGAATTTTAAAACGTGTCTCCACTATGAAAGATCTTGGCATCATGTTTGATAGTAGGCTGACATTTCATACTCATATCGAAATGACGTGTAGTGCTTCACTGAAAATGCTGGGCTTCGTCCTACGCACTGCGATGAATTTTAGAGACACCCGGGTTCTCCAAGTGCTATACATTGCGTTGGTTAGGAGTAGGCTTGAGAGTGGGTCGGTGGTTTGGAGCCCGCATCAGGTGAAGTATTCCCTCATGTTGGAGAGAGTGCAGAAGAAATTTCTGAAATTTCTCTATCTGAGGGAGTATGGCTACTACCCGTGGCTCTATCCTACTGACTTTCTCTTGGGCATGCTCGGTATGAACCATCTACGGGTCAGAAGAGATGTGCATATTGTATCACACTTCTTCAAACTGATTTGTGGATGGTTAGTAAATCCGACTATCATGGAGAGTATTAGTCTCTATGTTCTTGATGGTTATCTCCGTCACCGACAGCATAGACTGTTTTATCTCCCGGCCTGCAGGACTAACTTGCCAATGGTCATGCCGGTGGGGAGAGCAGTCTTGCTGTTGAACAGAATTAATTCGGATATCGACATATTTAGCATCGGTAAAGCTGCCTTTAAAAGGCAAGCTCTATTGATGCTGGTATAGTTTATACACCGTTTACTTATTATGTAATACCATTTTACAAATGTACTTAAAAACGAAATAAAATGTAATTTTGTAATGTTTTTAAAGGAATAAACGAATTGAATTGAATTGAATTATTCCTTTATAACTCTTGACATAGCCTGACTTTATCTGATTCACTTCATCGTGCCATGTCTTTCTCGACAGTTCCCGACTTCTTCCATCATTCACATTTGCGTCATATATTCTACATGTGAAGTTGTGATACTAATAATAATATGCCTTTTATTCTGAACTTCTGTTAGGTATATTAGTATTAGAAATGTTTTGTTTGTTGTAATATATCCTGAAGCTCAGTTTGCCTTTTGGCATAGGCCTCCTCTAATTTTTCTCGTATTTAAAGTTGCAATATTGAGTATTTTGTTTCTTCTTGTTGTTGGTGTTAGAGGGTTGTGGTCAATAACTCCCGCGGGGACCAGCCGAATTTTGAAGTTGTGATAGGTTGATTTAAAGATCGTTAAGTTTTTTGTTCCCGAAACAATAATACTAGTTAATATTTGTTGTACAACGATATTGTTAATCCACAGTATTAAAAGATTTGCATCTATCATATAATATGCCGGTAAGCCACTGGTCATGTCATTTACTGCCAACATTACAAAAGCTTTTGAGTTAATTCGACATCCGCTCTATTCATCTAATCTCCGGGTAATCTTTTTAAACATCCTCATTTTTTTCACTTTTTCACCTTCAAATATATATATATAAATGTTTTAAAATATTAAATACACTTAAAATTGTACATTTATGTAATACATATAACGTAGCTATATTTTATGTACCTCTCATCATCACATTTTAATGCCGACAAAATATTATACAGCTCCGAAGAAACTTGGGTATGAAAACTGGCTGGCTTTGAAAATACTAATAAACAAAACATATTTGTTTTAATCTCATTTTGGTGCACATAAATTAAAACTGGGACCATAAAAGTGCTCACCTGTAACCTTGTGCCTCCTGTTATTTTACTTTGAATTTTGACAAACATTGAGGTAAATGTAATTAAATTGCAGTTGTTATATTACTGGAAAAAATCCCACGAGAAAAGAAAAGTCACAAGAAAATAGTATTTTAAAATAACAGTATTTTGTGGAGACAAAACACAGTTTTAACTTCTTAGATTCACTGGGTTCATATATATCTAGGTATTAATAATAAAGGAATGCAAAAAGGCAAATTAAATACGTCTGGTGTGATGGAAAAACAGAGTTAAAGCGGAAATTTAAGACATTTTTTGGGTGTTTTTTTGTTTGTTTGAATAGTTAGCTTTTGCTCCCACCAAATAGATTTTGATTCCAGTTACCTCAATTCTGTTATAATTTGTAATTTGATATCTTAAACAGTTATATATTTACTAGATTTAGTAATACAAATTTTATCGTATTTTCGAAGGAAGCAAACACTTTGGGATGTGACGTTATATATTAAATGTAAAAAAACGCGCTGCATACACCACTTTTTATTCAAATTAATAATGACAACCAACCGGGTTTCACTAATCTCAAGCTTCTTCAGGGCTTATTATATTAACTAAAGATAATTACATACAGAGACATATATATATATAAGAACATAAAACAATGAATGAAAGAGACAGAAATAGAATAGAGAGATACGAGAATATTAAAGAGGATGGAACATTGAGCGAAACCCGGTTGGCTGTCATTATTAATTCAAATTAAAAGTGATGAATTACAAAGTTTATTTTTTTTATTTAATACAATTTTATCTTAATTCAATTTATTGAAATAACTTTTGAGGGTTATACAATGTGAGTGAAATATTTAAACAGTTGAAAAAAATATATATCGGCATCAACTAAAATGACAAAAAAAATGATCAGGTCTCAATAGCTTGGTGGTTAGGGCCTTGTCTTGGTGAGACAGAGGTCTTGGGTTTGTTTCCCAGTTGCAAACGTTACCTTTTCATTTTGTGTGTCTTTTTCTGTTTCATGTTTTGTGAAGATTATGTGATACTGTATTTATCTTCAATTTTATTTATTACTCAAAACAAATTTTAGCGAATAATGGTGGGTAAGACCGTGTGGGGCAACTTTACTCAGTTTTCTGATTTATGTAAACAAATCTTTCGTAAATTATCAACGAAAAGTTTTCTTGTAACTTCTCCGATCTTTGGATTAACGATTTAACGCAAAGTTCCAAACAATTTTAATTTATTCACCGAGGGATACTTTGTTTCCTCGAACCGAGCATAATGTATTTATTTTTTGTTGCAATAAGTTTGCATAAACTTTATCTTTTGATTTACTAAAACTTCTCCCATATTTATAAACTAAATGAAAGAAAATATCGGTAACAAGCCAAGACAGATGATTAAACCGAATACTCAATCGGGAATTCAAAAGCTTTTTATAGAAATTACTTTTTGGCTAACGGTTTTCGGTGATATTGAATAAGGACTGCAAAGGTCATATAACTAATTAGGAATTCAAACCCGACTACAAACGTTTTTGAAATTAATTTTCTTTTATTGTTATTTTGTTATTCCTTTATTTGTATAAACTCTTTTAAACAAAGTTTTGTTAGATTTCATGTTTTTTCAATGAAAAAGGAAAATAATTTTCCTTAAGGCCTTTTTCATCTTTGGAAATACTGTGTGAAGAGTATTCTTAATGAAGGAAGGATTGGAAGTTTTGGGAAAGAAAAAAGTACAAAGGGAGGATAGGATTCTGTGAGTCAGTGGGTCGTGGAGTGAATAATATAAATGGGCTGAGAGAATCCTGCTAGAGAGGTCAAATGGTCTCTTTCAACTAGTCTCAAGGTAAGTTGGCAGATACATCCGCCGCCAAGACCCAGACAGACCTCACCCTATGAATCGTAGTCACCAAACGTAACAACTTGGGGTGACCTATGGCAGAGGTCTTGGTTATTTAATAAATAATTCTTGGGCGGCGGTACCCAAAATTGCCTCAATAATAAATAAATAAGATAACTGGGAAGATAGTACAGGGTTTTCCAATAAGAGGTGTTATTTTGAATAGCCCGCTATTTCGGTAGATGTTACTTTTGAGGCTGTCATTTTTTGACATTTGACAAGTAGAAACTACGCCATTAATAAAATTGGAACGATACACGCTTCAACAACGCATTGAAATTATTAAAATTCACTTGAGTTAATCAAATACAAATCATCTTGAGTGATGAGGCCCATTTCCACCTCAGTGGCTTGGTCAACAAGCAAAATTGTCACATCTGGGACTCGGAAAACCAAAGAGTTATTGTTGAAAAGCCTATCTATCTTCAACGTGTTACTGTTTGGTGCAGTTTATGGTTCGGCGGAGTCATTGGATCTTACTTTTTCGAAAATGAGGCTGGGGCAACAGTTACGGTGAATGGATTGCGCTATCGAGAGATGATTAATGATTTTTTTATGGAAGAAATTAGATGGCATTGATTTGCAAAACGTTTACTTTCAACAAGACGGCGTTAAGTGCCACACAAGCAACGCAACTATTGATATTTTACGATTGAATATCAAAATAACACCTCTTATTGGAAAACCCTGTACTTATAAAGAGCCACTGGTGCATAGTCACAGCACACGTCTTACAGAAAAAAGGCCTTAAAATACCTAAAGTAAAGATGTGGCTTATTAATGAAAATGTAAAAAAAACAAAGAAGAAAAAAGTTGTGATGTACAGTGAGGTTGTTACTTTTAAGAATAATTTGACCTTTTTCTTGAATTATACCAAAATTGTTATTTTTTATTTTATTCTTCGGAAAGGCTATTAAAACTATGTTTGTACCTTTGAAAGTATGAATATTTTTTTAAATTAAATATAAATGTATTTAAATTGAGGTAGAACTTACAGACAAGCAGCAATGTGGCAGCTTTGCGGGACTACCTATCTATTGTTTAAACATATGTTTTGTGCCAAATGTGATTTGTTAGAAATAAAAAATGGTACATGAAACTAAAACTGCCCGACTGTTTTGCCGCCGTGAAATATGAAATGCGACATATCATTTTAGTTCCGCTTAAATGTTCGGAGGTCATTAAAAAAATATGTTTTGAAATAATAAATAACTTTGTTTTTACCACAAAACCATGAAACTACTTTCAAAATACAATTTAATTAGCGCGATATGAAAATTGTTTACCGACTGCCTTATTTTATGATTTAATTTTCTATTAACTCAACCTAATTAATCCGTCAAGTAATTATTTTATTTTACTTTATGAATTTACTTAAAAATAAGAGATTATAAATTTATGTATTTAAGGGTTATAGTTTTAAATTGTGAGTTAGATTGGGTTTCTTTTTAAGCTTTCATCACTTTTAAAACACTTTTATCCTGATATTTTTTTAATATTGTTTTTTTCCGTGTCTTAGAACGATTCTTTGTGGTTTTATTATGTATGTAATGATAAAAACAACAATGTCAGATTTATGAGAAATACATATTTCCAATAATTCCATGATCAATATTAATAAGAAAAATAACTTGAATGCATAAAAGCATTCTGATCGACGATTAATCAAAAACTTCAGCCTATCAATCAAAATTCGACGTTTTCCACTTCACAGGAGAAATTATTAGAGCTTGGTTTTTGTTTGAACAATATTCCTTTCTTTAAAATTAATGGAATCTCCAGCAACTTGACTATTTTCACCACGAGTACCTCAATCCGGTAAAAGGCAATAATGAAAAACAAATTCATTTACAACCTTCATTAATAGGAGATTACATATTTATTTTTACTAACGACCGTTTTAAAAATACAAAGTAAATTAGTATATTAACATTACTCCTCGCTAGGTATTCCTGTCTGAGGCGAACTGTAAGTTATTTATGTTGATTTCCACAAAATCAAAATTCGTGTCAAAGTTTGGCGCATTGCAGGATATTATCGAATAAACTATATCGCAAAAAAACTTAAATACAAATCTGTATATATATCTCAATTTCCGTGTTCACTAAATAATAATAATCTTATAATATTAATATTAACTTGTTCATTTTCGTTGAGCAAATATAAATTAGATTCAGATATTAAAAAAAAAATAATCAGCCAGGGTAGTAGAGTTGTATTTCAAATATTGTCGATGTGTGGCTTAGATCTTCGATTTCATCACATTGTAGATGTGTATCTGAGATAATTATTCGATTTCATCACATTGTCGATGTGAATCTGAGGAAATTTTTCAATTTCATCACATTGTCGTTTTGTGTCTGAGATAATTCTTCCATTGTCGATTTTACACATCGCATTGAGAATGTCATAGTCTCACTGGCTCCAATCGGTGGGTGCAGTTCGGTTTCACATTTTAAAATTTTTTTCGATGGATATTAGTTAAATATTGATATTGCATCGTGTTGTTGATGTATTTTTATAGAAACAGTTAAGTACTTAACTATCGATTCCGTCGATATTGTCGATGCCTTGCTAAGGTAAATCTTCAATTGTATCATATTAAATAAGATTGTGCAATCATTGGATAGTTTTACCGCTATTAAGTATTGAGTGTTATTAAAGTATTAAGAGAATAGAACTTAAATATGGATTTGAGTCCAAAATACTTGACCAAAAAATAATAATATTTTTTTTCCAAAATGTATGTAGAGTAAATTGCTAATATTATCTAGTACGGATATTTGTGTTTTGAAATAGAAAATATAGGCCATTAAAGAATTCAATTTTTAACGATTTTATTATTAAAAAAATAATATTTTCAAACCTAGTATATAAATACAATGAAATATATATTTAAAAATAAAGCATGGTAAAAAGGAGTTTTTTTTTGTGTTGGAATTTAAAATTTAGATTCGACTAATTAAAATTTAATTTTTGTTCCAACTTAAATCGGTCGTTTGAAAATTGAATTTTAACTCATTAAAATAATTCATATTTTTATTTTATATTTCATCATATTTACATAATAAAAAAGATAAGATTTTTTTTTGTAATAACCATTGAATCACAAATAATTGCCAAACTTGCATCATTAATCGATTACTTTAACTGTCCATATTTTATAATTTAAAACACAAATAAAGTATCATAAACTTACTACATCACTAGATTTTTGCTGTAACCTTGGATTAAAAAATATATATTATTCAGTTTGGTTGGATATTTTAGCCTCAAGTTTTGTATGAAAAAGGCCGCGCCCCCGTTCCTCCTTGTTTTAAAATTAATTCAACTGATTTGGTTCATGTTGTAACTAATTGAATTCATTAATCCATTTGTCGTAATTATTTTAAAATGGAGGGAGTGAAATTCTCATTTGGGACGAACGCAATCAATCACACAAGTAATTAATCTAATATGAATTTTAATTAGGCGTCATAACAGTCATTGTCACTGGCAGGACAGTAGGATGATTCAGTGACAATGATAGAGGACTGGGAAATAAATAAATATTTGGAGAGAGGCAGCTGTCGACGCCAATTATTTACCAAAATACATATTTGTACGAACTCGATTGCTCTGGAGGGTGTATAAGAAGATAAATAACAATCAATAATTTCAAACGATATTTAATGCTTAGCTTTATAATGTCCGGCGATTGGGACTTTTCACTGGTGCTACAAGGTATTGCCGATATAATGCGTTGAGTGCTGGAGATTTTCGTTTATTTTTTAATACGTCCGCGCTTATCGAAAAAATCATACCTCTGAACATTGACCCAAAAACAAATAAACTGTCAATTTTTTCTAAAATCCTATAAATTTACCAATATTTCGTAATTCATCGTAGGTTTTCCTACAAATTGGCTACATTTTGAGGAGCGTAAACTCACTGGTGACTGAAATGCCTAAAATGCAGCCAAATAAGCTGCAGTGGTTATTTTTTACTGACTTGTACCTGGCGTTACTCGGCGGTTTGAATTTTCAGTAGAAAAGTTTTGAGAAAACATAATTATTTGTTTCACTTAACATTAACAGTAATAAAAGATAATATGGATAGTACGCTCCCTCGAACGTTTTGTATTTAAACGATAGTTTAAGAAATTATTGTACCAGTCTGAAGATGGCCAAAATAGGCTGAAAGCGGCAACGGTCTAAAAATAAAAAGTGGAAAAAGTTTAAAATTGTTTCAATATATTATTATATTACAAACATAAACGCATCCTTTTTACGCCTAATGAGTCTTAATTTATTTAGTTATTAATATTCTAAAATTAATTTGAATAAAACTTTTGACCTTCCATTCTTAAAAACATTGTAACTTAATTTGTCGAAGAAAAGATTGTCTAACCGATTAGCGCTTTTTAAGGAAATTATTTATTTTAATTAATAAAGTTCACATCACTCCATTTTTATATGCACAATTACGTGTTTCGCAAACGATGTTCGCTTCGTTTACGATGCCTTATAATTATAATACCATATCATTTATATTGCGCACTTTAATGTCATTTCACTTCAAGTTCGTGCTTGTCCAATAATGCCTTAGGAAGCCCATACTAGTTTTCAAATTTAAAAAATAAGAAAACAATGTTATCCCTCGACCGTCCCTCTGCAACCCTACTTAAAAGGTGAACAAATTTGAATTTTCGCTTTTAGCATATATTTACTCCTGAAGAAGCGAACATTGTTCGCAAAACATGCAGATGGTGTATATAAAAATAAAGTGATGTAAACTTAGTTATTTTTCCTTTTAATAAAACATTATTACTGAAGAGAATGTGCATTCCAGGAACAGAGATATCAGCATGAAAATAGTGTGAGACGTAGCGGAAATCACGTGGTACCAAGTTTGAGTATTTTTATATAAGGTATGTAAGAATAAGGAAGACTTCTAGATGCTAGACATAAAATTGAAAATAACCAACTTTCAAATTGTCTTCCTTGGAAAACTAGCGAATATCTGCAGTTATATATTCCTATTATTCCCTTGTATGGATTGCCTGAAACTACTTGAAAGAGTTCAGTTGCGTTCAGACCAACTAGGAAAAGAAACCTTGCATATATCGTTGAAACGTAAGTATATTTTGACTTTTTAAGGGATAGGTCGATTCAGGCGGTTGCTGACGGTTTCACCTCTTCCTCGCACTCCATAAATGCTGGCGTCCCACAGGGATCGGTTCTGTCTCCGACTTTGTTTTTGTTGCACATCAATGACCTTTTGACATGTGCACCGATTCATTGTTACGCGGATGACAGTACAGTTCATGATAGCTTTTTGTTTGACAAGCCCCCAAAGGGCACACAAACTCCAACGGCTCGGAGGGCTTTGAAGCAGAGAATGGACGGTTATCTCGAGAGTATTTCCTCCTGGGGTAAAAATAATCTCGTCGAATTTAATGTTTCAAAGACCCAATCCTGTCTGATTACGTCTAAAAGGGATCCAAATGATAATCTAGTCTCCTTCAACGGAAGCAATCTTCCGAACAGGCCTTCCATTGATATGCTTGGTGTAACTATAAGTGACCAGCTCAGGTACGGGGGCTCCATCGAAGCTAGAGTAAAGTTGGCCTCTCAGAAGCTGGGCGTACTGTACAGGGCCCGCAGATACTTTAATAGTACACAACTGCTCACCCTGTACAAATCGCAAGTGCGCCCTACTGTCGAATTTGGCAGCCATCTCTGGTCTGGAGCCCCAAAATACCTGAAAAAAACCCTTGACTCTGTGCAGAAACGGGCGGTCCGTTTGATAGATTCCCCAATCTTAACAAACGGACTGCAATCTTTAGAGCACAGGCGTCAGGTAGGTATGCTGTCCTTGTTCTATCGGTATTACAATGGAAGATGCTCTGAGGAACTAGCGTCATTGATCCCTTCGGCACCGGTGCGTAGTCGGGATACACGCCAAACGCGCGCCCAACATTTGTACACAGTTGACACTTGTCACATGAGAACGGGTCGCTTCTATGATTCGTTCTTAAGTTCAACAGCTCGGCTGTGGAACGAACTGCCGGCCTCTGTGTTTCCTCCCTCCTACAACATGGGACTCTTCAAGACCCATGTTCACTCCTTCCTCTCCACAAAAAGACCCTCCACACAGCATCCCCAAAGATGACATAGGCCCTGAGGGAAATTATTTTCTTCAGGGCCTCCTGTGTGGAGTAAATATAAAAATAAAAAAAATAAAAAAATATAAATGATTTCTGAAGAATGAATCGTCCACTTTCAAGGTTCAGCTGATATTTATGTAAGTTTTATATCTTCGACTCAAAACCTTGCTCCCTGAAAGGAGACGGGTATCCATTAGTTATTTCATTAAATTTGGGAGGCGGGTAGAGGTACCGCCGTGCCGTGAAACATTTATTAGATAACTAACACATCTACCACAGGTCACCCCAAGCAGTTCGCTACGTTTGGTGACTTAGCGAGGGTACCCGGGTTCATGGAGTGAGGTTTTTCTAGGAGACATATGGGTTTGCCTACTTACTGCGTGGCGGGCCAAATCGGGAGAGACTGGATGAGGGAGACCTTTTGACCTCTCTAGCCGGACCCTTTCAATTAATCGCCTTGCACCGCAGTGGGAGGGATGGATTTGTGGCGTCGAGAAAAATCTAGATTAACTAATTAATAATAAACCGCTCGACCTACTTAGTACCTACTCCCGAATTATGTACTTGCAGTCGAAATCGCATCGTAAACAAAGCAGTCTACTTACTACAAGCACCTACTTGTCTACCAGGTGACAATACGTCACAGGCCGTCTTTCACACTACGAGAACTCGCCAGAAGGTTCGAGTCTACCGCCTAGGCATAGTTGCCGCTCCGTCGAAACTTCGTAAAACACACAGACTGTGCGAGTGCCAAGGATTTAGTTGCCATCCATCTACCTACTGTTGCCGTCGGCTGTGTAGTATAAATATGCCCGACGCAGCGAGTCAGTCAGTCAGTCATCTATCAGCCGTCAGTTAAATCAACGAGTGATCACCCGCGTTCCTCTTACTAGCGCGAAGGACAACGTACCCGGCTTCGCCCGTACCATAATGGACTCCATCGGGACATCATCATAGCGCCTTGTCCAGATCGCCGTCACTGGCAAGCGCTACTCGGATTACAAGCGCCCTGGTTCCAGTGTCTCTGACCAGCGCTTTTTCCACGCCACCATGACCACCACGAGGACACGCAGCATCCTCACTGGTTTACGCCGCTCCCGTTCAACTGCCTACAAGGTCCGCCGCACCTTCGGCCTTCTGTCAGCACTGGAGTATTGATTCCCCAGATCGCCAGTGCCTGACAGTCATCGAGTCCGGTCTCAGCGCGCCGTCGTTAACTACCGCCTGGACCACAACACCGCAGCAACCGGAATGTTCTACATCTGTCCTACATCATCTCCTCATCACGGCAACTGACTCAATAAACACTGTGACCTTCACCACACGCCTTTTATTTCGTGCCTTCACCACCTGATCCCCAAAGATTCGTACGTCCGTCACTACTAGACACTTTGACCCCCGGATTCCTACCTACCCCTCATCCATTTTTCCTTCGCAGAACTTCTCCTCCACCCTTTCTATAAAAATACCCCCCATACAGCATCCCCAAAGATGAAATTGGCTCTAAGAAAATATTTTTTCTCAGGGCAACCTTTGTGTAGCTAATGTGAAAAAAAAATTACTCTCCGAAATCGTCACTTATTTAACCCTTACTTGTACCCTTTCTTTATCCCTTTTCATTCCTCTTACATTATACCACAACATATTAATAACAATGGTGACTCGTGATTGTTGGGTGTACTAGAGTGCTTATATATAATAAAATGGTGTTATTGATCTGGAAATTTCAGTTCAGCTGTGCAATCCACCGATTTCCTGAAAATCTTCATACAATAATAGAATTATCGGTAAAAAAACCTTTTCAGCTACAACAATATCAAAAAAGCCATATTTTATTTTAATATTAGCACTCTATTACTTCCAAAAGAGACGAGTTAATAATGATACTTGGGTGATTTATACAGTGCCGTTTTTTTGTGAAAAATCATCCAAGGGCCCTCTACAATTATGTATATTCCTATAATGATATATATCTTATTACTTAATTTAGACTAGTTAGTATATTATGAAAATTTATGGCCATGACATATAAACCACCTGGCAAAGCAGTTATTCCTTTGTAATCTATACACCTATTTGAATACACGTGAAACAGGAAGCTTATACTTACAGAAGCGTAAAATATATCAAATTTAAGTAAAGCCTAAGAAAATACTCTTCAGCAATTTACCTTGGGAAGGTTTCGGTACAAACTTTAAAGAAACTGCTTAGCAGGCAAATTTCCAGTAAAATGTGAGATTACCAGTATGGAAATAATATATCCTCAGCATTGTTTCAGATATCTCAACGTGAAAGTTTCAACTCCGGGCGCATTACTAGACAAAGCGATCTTCCTAAAATTATTCAGATCTCCCTAAAAATAATCTGAAATTGAAAATTTTCCAACGCTTTTCGAGGCGGAGTTTTCTGCGGAGTTTACATATCTTATTCGGCAGAATGTGCGTTAGCGGACTCAAATGAACCAAAAAACGCAGGATTGCCTTTCCTGGCTTTTTTGATATTTTTACAATATTAAACCAATTTTCAGCTCCTCTACGCTTATTCAAATGCCACCCGAGTTTGCTTAAATATAATTATTATTACGAGCGAGCAAATAAATTGATGAAAATTGTAAATATTGTTTGCATGAAACGCAGTGAAGGAAATTAATACTGTGCAATACTGTGCATGTTTGAATTTGGTTATTAAATATTAATTGATGATAATTAAACTAATTATTATGTAATTTCCTAACAATGGAGAGGCAATTGAATTATTGTGTCATCCTTTGGATTAATAGTATCATTTTCATTCAACAAATAAACGATTGGATCGCTAAAATTTTTTTTGCCCAAGAAATTCATTTATACTAAACATAATTGACGTAACATAATTGAGTATAATATATATGATAACATTTAATTTATATAAAACATAATTGACAAGAGTGTAAAAATTCAGGTGTATAATATGTATGCTAATATTTAATTCTTATGATAACGTATCTATATTTATAGTTAAAGGTGGTAAGTACCCCCAAAAAAACTTTGTGTATCGAAGGTTGTTATTTTTTATAAACATTTTTTTAAAGATGTGTTGCTGTTTTTTCAGTTCCATTTTAAAAATAATAATTATTCACAACGAAATGTTTTGTGTGGTGGTCTTTAAAGTTTTTATTTAAATATATACTTTTTTCAGTACATTTTTTTTAGTTGTGTTAAAGAATTTCGTTCCTTGATTTAGCTGAGATTTGCTGTTTCTGAGTGGTGCGCTTTATTTCTAAATAGTATATTTAAATAAAATAATATATGTAAATTTCACTATACGCGTCTGTCTGTTTGTGTGTTTAGTTTTTCTAAACTACGTAAAGTATTTTCATAGGTTGTTTATAGAAAGTAGAAGATAGTTGACGTTTTGTAATCAAGTCGTAAAAAACATTTTTTCGTCTACATCTTAAAAAGACCTACAGATTTCTACCTTCAATTTTATATCTCTATTTTCTAACCCCAAGCAACGCCGGGTACATGTTAGCTAGTTTAGGCTGGCCGCATACATACTTAACTGCCGCATACGTTCGTTTTAGTTCCGAACGGAACAAATTCCTTACGCACGTTCCAAATGCGAGCCGGGGGCGTTCGGAGAAACCGAATGGAAAAAACCTAATGACGTCATGTGGAACGCAGCTATTGCATACAGTTTGTTTGTGCCGACGCAAATGTACGGAAATTTCCGTTCGTAATTCAGTGTTGCCAACGGATCTTGACCTAGTATCGCCGTTTCTCATACATAAGGTAGCGTAAAGTAGCCGAATTTGCTGTTAGGTGGGACATGTTTAAAATTGATGTTTTTACGTGAAAATAAAAATTTCGTGGGGGGGGGGGGGGGGTGGCTAGAGAATTTCAAAAAAATAAAATTTGTCCCCAGAAAATAAAAAAAATTCATGGGGAGGGTGGCTAGAGAATTTCAAGAAAATATAAAATTTGTCCCCAGAAAAATAAAAGTAGCCTAAATGGCGATATATCGCCCTTGTTGGCAACACTGGTACTGACGTTTATACATTCCGAATGAAGAAAAACGAACGTTTGCGCTAGTCTCACGGAATTTCGAACACGGAAAACGAATTCGGAAATCGAATACGGAAAACGTATGTATGCGAAAAAAATAATTTTTAATGTATAAATTAACCAATTATTATTATGAGATTTATTAATAATCAAAAAACAGACTTTATAATAGAGGGTTTTCCAATACGAATTGTGTTATTTTGATATTCAATCGTTAAAAGTCAATGGTTTCGGTGCTTGTGTAGCACGTGGCACCGTTTTGTTGAAAGTAAACGTTGTCCAGATCAATACCATTCAATTCTGGCCATAAAAAATCATTAATCATCTCTCGATAGCGCAATTCATTAACAGTAACTGTTGCTCCAGCCTCATTTTCGAAAAAGTAAGATCTAATGACTCCGCCGGACCATAAACCGCACCAAACAGCCACACGTTGAGGATAGAGAGGCTTTTCAACAATAACTTTTGGGTTTTCCGAGCCCCAGATGCGACAATTTTGCTTGTTGACGAAGCTACCAATGTGGAAATGGGCCTCATCACTCAAGATTATTTGCATTTGATTCACTCAAGTGAATTTTAATAATTTCAATGCATAGTTGAAGCGTGTATCGTTCCATTTTTATTAATGGCGTAGTTTCTACTTGTCAAATGTCAAAAAATGATAGCTTCAAAAGTAACATCTACCGAAATAGCGGGCTATTCAAAATAACACCTCTTATTGGAAAACCCTGCATATATCGACCGGTCAGTGGTTGAGTGGGCATAGCGCTTGGGTCTCACCCAAGCGTCGCGTGTTCGATTCCTCGGCTGACTAAGTCCTCCATCACAACACAAGCAACATTTTCGGCTTTCTGTGATGGTAGTAGGAGATTTTCAAACATTGTTGGGTTATTCGTAACCCGGGAATGTTTGTCTTTCTTTTAAAAAATTAAGAAATATGATATTTGAGGGTAAGCCAAAAATATTTCTCAGGGTGAATATGTTTGGAGATATTTTATATGTCTCAAAACTAATTATTAGGTAAAGAAGAGAATATAAGATGAGATAGGAGATGCTCCAGGTACATTCAATACCGGTGTAAATTTTGTGTTACTACGTAGTATTCGGGATTTTTTTTCTTCCTATGTTCTGTACGTGGGCAAATGAAAAACATCGGTTTTGTCGGATCGTATTATACTAAGTGTATTAATTTTTATTAAATTGGTAAGCTTAAGCAAGTATAGGTTTTCATTCAGAATTTCAAATTATAAGATTTGATCAAAAATGAAACATCGTCATTTTAACCCAGTTGAAGTTGTAGAATTTAATGGATTCGGTGTTATTTTTAAAGTGTAACTTTCCTTTAGGCTTAATTTTTGTGTTATTAATATTGAGATAAAACTTAAAGACAGTTATTGTAAAACGATGAACGATTACATGTATCATAATCAGCACGGGATGGGATGTAACATATAACCTTCTCCGAAAATGATCTTCATCGGCTCCAGTACTTCGCCATTTGTCTCCAGTCCTCATACCTTCCTATTCTATCCCAACTTAAGTAGCCAACTTCTCTAGTTCACGATCTTCTTTTCGATCGATTGAATTTGGGCACTCAGTCTGCCATCTTAACCTGATAATTTCATGGTCAATTAAGTTCTTGAAAACACGTGCCATTTTTATTTTGTATTATCCATTTACGAGAAAAGGATTTCTAGGAGAATAGAATACGAAATAATTTTGTCCGAAACAAAAGTATTCAATGATCAAGTAATGGAAATGACTATTGAAAAAAGTTGGAAGAACATACGAGTTCTGATAATTAAATCCATTAAACAAGATACACATATATGTAGGCAAGGACAAAAAAAATAAACGAAATTCGAGAACGCACAGCACGAATACGAATTGCCTTTTTTACAGCAAATAAGATGCAAATTATTGAAGACTAGACTGCTAGTTTCAGATTTTCGTTTAGAAATCGCTAATATTGTCTTCAATAATAATTAAATATTACAATTTGAGGTTTTACTCGATAAAGTTATTCCGAAAAATAAAAATAAGATGCAAATTACAACTATCAATAGTATTTATATTATTCTTATTGGATGTTGGGATGGAAGACATGTTTATTTTTCAGGAAATATTATTATTTATTTTATGTGAAACGGCACAAGAGTCCCAACAGCTCCCATCCATCTGGAGCCAGTGAGACCATGGCATCTCCAATTGGTGTATGTTGTAAGGATGAAGATAGTGAGGAGGGGAAGGAGATGGGGAAGAGGAAGGTAGAGGAGTACCTGGCTATTCAGATTTGACCACTAAATACGGCTAAAGCCATTTCAAGTAGGTTTCTTTTTTTTTCAAATAAAATTAACATTATTTAAACAGCCAGGCTAGGGATGTAGGGATGTCCCTGTGTTATGTCGGGTGAACATTACAAAGTTCTTTTCATAATATACAAAATAATCGTTTGTAAATTATACAATTCCGATTAAGTTAATATTTTATGTGACAAATAAATTGTTTCACTAAAATATTTTATTATAATATGAACTTACACTAGGGCGATACTAACTCCTCTAGTCTGGAACGTGCCGCAAGCATACTACATAATATTTCAAATTAATAAATTCTGAAATTACACAGATTCATCAAATAAAACCTACTTGTGCACGCCTAGATTTAAACCAGCGACCTTCGAATTGCTAGTCGAGAGCCTAAATCCTCGACGAAAATCATATAAATTAACAGTTTCGTCAAATACTGGCAATGGTCGCGTTTTTATATCATTTTTAGTATTGGATGCCTAATTTCAGTATAGAAATTTTATCAAGACCTTGTAAAAATTTGTTTAAAAAAATATCGGAAGAATATTTGTGTAAATCTTGCATCTGTAGGATGGAAGATATGTTTCCATCAAATGAAATACAGATATTTTTGAATTTATGCGCTATTTATATTTTTCGGAAAAATCTAAATAATATTTAAAATTGGCTCTCGCCATAACACAGGAGGACTTGAGGAAAATTATTTTTATGTCATCTCATCATGCCAATGTCATTTTTGGGGTTGTTGTGTCGAGGGTTTTTTTTTGAAGAGTAAGTTCTGGTAAGGTAAAGGGTATGAGGTTTGGATATGAATCTAGGGATTAGTGTGTCTAGGAGTGACGGACAAATGAATACATCCCCCCAACTGCGGCACAAGGGGTTGGGTCGAGAGAACAGTTGGAGAGGTCAAAGGGTCTCCCCAAACCAACTTCTCCCGATCTGGCATGCCACCGATCTGGGCAGGTGCATCCTGAACACAACTCAATCGATGAACCTGGGCACCCCTGCTAAATCACTAAACGTAGCGAAGCACTTGGGTGACAAACTGGTGGACGTCGGGGAAATGCGTGACCCATATTTGCATATGGTTGACATATTCCGTTTGAAATCGACTATTTTTAACCACGATCATTTAATTTGTGCCCAATCGTTCCGATCTAGAATGTTTTTCGGGATCATGTGTGTGCTCTCTAATATACAAAACGATCTTATAAAGAAATTTTTTTAACTCTTATGTGTTTCTTTAAAAATACTCCCCATATTGCATCCCTAATTAAAACAAAGATGTGAAGTTAAAAATTTCAAAAATCAGATTAGAAATAAAAATCTTCATCTTCCATCTTGGAACATATCTTCAAAACTATTTATGTTTCATCACCGTTAAAACCCTTATTGTTTTGAACGTAATTTCGGTAACACAGAAACCATTTAATCTTCACAATATAAATCCGTCCTCTTTAATGCTCTGATTCCGCCGTGCTATTGTTTGGAAATATATTCGAAAAGCTTCACAAGATCAAAACGTGCGTGCTTTACAATCAAACGCTCGAATTGCAAGCTTTTAGACTTCTACATTTATGGAACATACCGTTCCGAATTTAAAATTCAAATTCAAAATCTTCAACTCCACTTCCGGAAAGTGTGTCAGCGAAAGAAATGGTATTCCAATTCCGATGGCAGAGCGCCTCGGCGATACTGCTCGCTCTGTTACCGTATTAAAATAATGCAATTACCCATGTCTAACTTCCTATAATACCCTCTCTGCATAATAAAACTCTTCTGCTTGCACAATAGTCTTGTATCTTCAAGAGATCCAGCGTCTTGCTAAGCGCCTGGCACCGTGAAATGATGTCTATGCGAATGGGCATAAACACGAATCTCAAAGTCGTAAAAATGTTTTATCTTCGAACTAAAAGTTTTATGTCATCGGTTTATACTGTAAATTTTATGGGAATTATGAATATGAATTTGACAATTATTGCAGCATTAAAGTAAGATAATAGTAATAAATATCTACATACATTGATATATAATATATATCTACATAGGTTATTACAAAATATTTTAAAAGCTACGCTGTAAATAAAACGATTACAACTTGTATTTAAACTTTATGAAATTGAACTTCACACAACAGATCTACTGTCTGCATAAGGTAGAAATATTCATAGAATAGAATTGTTTTTATGCAGATGAAAAATGTGGTCGAATAAAGGGGCGGTTTTGAAGTATTTAACTACTTGTAAATATCAAGTATTTTCACAATAGCAAAAGCGATTTCATGCAACACAAATATCAGATTCTTAATAGTTGCCTCTCACCAAGGCACTGTTTGATTATCTTATGTTCCAGTATAAAGGGAAAAAGAAGTATATGCCAAGACAAAGGTTCGTGGTATTTCATTTCCTTTGCTTATTTCCCTATGGGAAAGGCAACGCGGTGGTTTAGTTATCATCTGAATAAAAAAAGTTTAATCGAGAATCTTTTGTATGTCAAATGTAATACTCATGTGGAAATACTGTGAATTATCTCACTTACAGGCATCATAGAATTTCAGTGTAATGTGTTCATATAACAAAAAAATTAATTTCAATGTTAAACTGTCATAAACAAGAGTTTTAAAGACGCTTTCTGTGACATGGACGTTTTAAAACGGGTAATGGATTAAAAAAAGAAACAAATGTACGCTTAAGTAATTTATTATTTATTAATCTCAAGTCATCGTGTTTGCTAATAATTTTACAAACATTAATATACAAACAAACAATCAGCATTTTGGCAAACGTACTAATAAATATTTAAAAAAATATCATTATATTCAATTACAAACCAACAAGCATTGTGGCAGACATACATTTTATTTCCCCTTTCAATCTCAGTAATAACTTACAGAATTTTATATTGTAGTTGAACTGCGTGGTACATAGAGATTTCTGGGTGCTTGATTTTTTTGGGTGGCAATCTAATTTGCTCTGAACAAAAAGCCTACGTTATTAACATTATTCTTAGTATTTTGCTAGCATTTTCAATTAACACATTTCTAATAATAAAATATATTTTGGCGTTAACCTCAAAAACGTTACGTTAAACATTCAGACAGAAATACAGTTTGAATTATAATATAAACAACAAGGAATATTCTGAATAACAAATAAAACTTACAATCACTGTGGTAGATTTTCCTAGAAAGGATTTCCCTAGATATATTGCCATCATTAATCATAACCTTTCAGTTGAGGCGGCCATGAGGCCCACTGACTATTTTCAAATCTTCCCCAAAAATATTACCATTTTCGGCAAACAAATTTCGCTATGCTTTGACATGATTTTCAACTATTGTTTATAATAATTTATTTGATATCTAACTGAACCCCTCCACGCGTAGCTGTGGCTCAGTATATCTATGTAGATAGATAAACAATCGTGCGTATTGTTTTTACGTCCAACAGATGGTGCTGTTTAAACAAAAAATGTTTGTCCAACAATTAGCGGTTTTTTCTTTTAAAATAATGTTTTTACCTGTCACAGGTGACATCTTTATAATATAAGATTATAGATACACAGAAATAAATATCGAAAATACCTGTATTTGAATGCAATGATGTGTCGAAATTTCAAAGAAAGCATTGAAGAACTTTCGGAGATTTAAGATTTTGAACAAAGAACATTAACATTTTTATTTCTATATTTGAACGCAACGTTGTGTCGAAATTTCAAAGCAATCATTGAAGAACTTTTGGAGTTTTAAGTTTTGAACAAAGAACATTAAAATTTGTATTTATATATAACCGCACATTTGGGGAAAAAGCTATAAATGTTTTAATTTTTTATATATTCAATAATATTGTTATTGGGTTTATAAAAACAGTTTGATAATGCCTTCAGATGGCGAAACAGCTGTCACGCGTAATAATAATTACACAGCAGAACTTGTTTAAAAATAAACTGTTCTTATAAACCCAATAACAATATTATTGAATATATAAAAAATTAAAATTAAAATGGAGTTCTACAAATTAAACTGAACAACAATAAATAAGCTCTAAATGTTAAACTGTGAGAAATAATTGATGCGCAGGCAAATTCTCTAATTAATGTTTTGTCTAGTTTATTACTGTCTGTATCTGTGTTTTCTCCAATTTTCTCCAAAAAAACCTTTCTGGTTTCCTTATACTCGAATTCGAAGACAAATACCACATTACGTACCACCATAATCTGGGTCCATATATTTTTTTAAACTTTAATAGATGACATTAAATATCCGACTTTCTGACAACCTGACAAATAATTCAAGCCTTAAATACTTTATCTTAAATTTTCCTTTTCTGCAGTATACATAAACCAATACTTAGGTGATATTGACAAGTTTAATGAACATGGTTAGTTTTGTGCATCACACAAAACCCATTCCAAACATATTCTTTAACCTTTAGTAAACTGTCTCTTTCGTGAACATGGTTAGTTTTGTGCATCACACAAAACCCATTCCAAACATATTCTTTAACCTTTAGTAAACTGTCTCTTTGTAAACCTATCTGATCACTATATTTAAAAAAGAAAATGTTTAATATATTTTTTTTATTTCATGTGTGTATTTTTTATCTATTGTAATTTAATATTTTTTTCTCCTGTTCAAAACATTTCTAGTTAAACTACATAAATTTGTGTAAAAGCCTTCTGGGCGTAAAATGAATATTTTATAAAATTGTTGTGAATATTGAGGGTGTTTTCGATAGTGTTTAAAATAGAAATGATATAATGTTTTTATAGTGGTGTGTTTTTGTTAACGGGGATAAACAAGATAATAATTTTTATGGAGGTGCATGAACTGCATGGTATTTAATCACACCGTCCGGTTCGACCAATAAGTTTTTGACCTCCGAGGCACTACGGTACCTTAGCGCGTGCTACATCCTGGCATCGTCGAGCTCGGATAGTGGCGGCGGAATACAGGGTTTTCCAATAAGAGGTGTTATTTTGATATTCAATCGTAAAAGATCAATGGTTTCGTTGCTTGTGTGGCACGTAGCGCCGTCTTGTTGAAATTAAACGTTGTCCATATCAATACCAATTTCGATTCAATTTCGGCCATAAAAAATCATTAATCATCTCTCGATAGCGCAATCCATTCACCGTAACTGTTGCTCCAGCCTCATTTTCGAAAAAGTAAGATCCAATGACTCCGCTGGACCATAAACCGCACCAAACAGTCACACGTTGAGGATAGAGAGGCTTTTCAACAATAACTCTTGGGTTTTCCGAGCCCCAGATGCGAAAAGTTTGCTTGTTGACGAAGCCACCCAGGTGAAAATGGGCCTCATCACTCAAGATTTTATTTTTATTTTTTATTAACCAATATACATATAATACATAATTAAACAATATATATAATATATAATATTAGTGGTAACAATACCTCCCTAATTGAGAAATTCTCGTGTTTAGGGAGGGAGCACTATCAAATTGACAGTACTATACATACTTATCAGTTGTTACAATTTGGATGCATGAAGGACTATTTTTTATATATAATAAAAATATAAGTAGCAATTGTTTTTTTTTGTACATAATAAAAAATTATTTTTATACATAATGAAAATTATAAGATGGCATTTATTTTGTACATAATGGAAATATAGGTTGGCACATCGTAACACATACTTAAAAATTATTTAATAGTAAAATGTTTTTTGAGTTTTTGTTTAAAAATTTCATAATTCCTCTCGGATTGTATTTCTATAGGGAGTTCGTTAAAGCATTTTATTGCTGAGTATGTGTAATGATGTTGGGCTGTTGTAGTGTTAAGTTTAGGGATTATTATTTGTCCTAAGGTTCTCGGTCTGGTACTAAATGACTTTATTGTTAGTTTGTCTTTATGGATTTGTAGTAATGCGTTTTTTTGATAAATTTTATTTATTGGTAATACTTTGAATTCATCGAATAATTTTTGGGTTGAATAGTCTAATTGTTTCTTAAGAATTATTTTGATGAGTCTTCTATGTACTATTTCAAGTGGGGTTAAGTTGGTTTTATACGCTCCTCCCCATTCTATTATTCCGTATTGCAGAACTGATTGGGCTAATGCATAGTAAACCTTTAGTAGCAAAGATTTATGTAATATATTTCTTAGTTTGAGGAATACGTAATAAAGTTTACGTATTCTATTTACAGTTTGCGCAATATGTTCAGTCCATTTAATATGTTGGTCTATAATTATGCCTAAATATTTAATATTACTTTTTTTGAGATTTTTGAGCATTTTGGTGAATAGCAGTTGTCATTATAATTGTTACAAGAGTTATGGATAGTTATATTGGAATTTATTGTTGGGTGCATTTTGTCTGATAATGTGAAAGTCATGAAATAGGTTTTGTCAGAGTTTAAGGAGAGGTAGTTGTCATCCAACCATTGTTTTAAGTTGTTTATTTCTACGTTCGCAGTTTGATAAGCTTCTTCCCAAGTTTTTTTTTCTATGATTAAAACTGTGTCGTCGGCGAAAGATATAATTTTTCCATTTTTTGGTACTGTAAGCATTTCATTCACGTAAATGATAAACAATATTGGGCCTAGAACTGTCCCTTGAGGAATTCCAAATTCGGAATAGGTGGGTTCACTCAATATATTGTTAATTTTTACGTGTTGGTGTATTTTATGAAGATAACTTTTAAACCATTCTTTAACTGTTCCTTGAATTCCAATATTTTCTAATTTTTTTACTAGCTTCTTGTGGCTTATACTGTCAAAGGCTTTTCTTAGATCGATGAATATACTTAAACATTTATTTCCCGAGTCAAGAGCATTATATATTATAGAGGTTATTTTTGCGATTGCATCTTGCGTACCTAAATTTTCTCTGAAGCCGAATTGGTTATCATTAATGATTTTATTTGAAGTGATATGTTTAGTTAATTGTGACTTTACGACTTTTTCAAATATTTTTGCTACGTTAGATACAATAGATATGGGACGGTAGTTCGAGACTTCAGATGTAATTCCAGATTTGAAGATCGGGGCTATTATTGTATTTTTATATATTTTTGGGTAAATTCCTTGCTGTATGCTGTTATTAATGATATGTGCAATTGGTTTGGATATTAATTGTCTCATTTGTTTTAATACATTTACAAGTAAAAAAAGATGATTTGCATTAGATTCACTCAAGTGAATTTAATAATTTCAATGCATTGTTGAAGGGTGTATTGTTCCATTTTTATTAATAACTTATCTTTTACTTATCAAATGTTGAAAAATGACAGCATCAAAAGTAACATCTACAGAAATAGCGGGCTATTCAAAATAACACCTCTTATTGGATAATCCTGTAGTTCCGGGCGCTTGTTGGGTGATTGCATGTATTGTTAGTAGCATGTCACTACAAATAAATAAAATTATTATTTAGCTAATTGCTTGAAAAAAAAAAAATAATTTATGATTTCTTATTTCTTTTCATTTATTTCTTTTCTATATATCTTGCTAATTACTTTTAATTTTTTGAGTTTTTATTTCATTTCTTTCCTGTTTTTATTTCTTTAAGTTCTCCCTTCTCTCTTTTTGAACAGGCTCAACCTAGTGAGATGGTTCACACAAAAAATTATTAAATGACGCATTTTTGGTAAGCAGAAAAACTTTTATTAATAATAATAATACATTTAACTATTGTATTGCAATTATTTTTACATAACAAACTATTGACGTTTTATTTAAATAAGTAACAAAGAATATAATATAAGATTCTCTCACAAATTATATTACAAAGTGTAGTAATTTATCATGGCCTTGAATATTAAACAGTGACATTTTATATTATATGACTCTTAAGTAAAGGATAAATAATTTTTCACTGAGGTCATATCTTAAAATCATTGGCATTGGTTCCATTTATGGAAATAAGTCGGAATTAGATACATCGGAAGTCGACTTTTAAATTTCACAGTTGAACCATGGCAGAGTGAGATTGTTTTGAACAGAGCTTCAGAAAAGAAAACATATTTTCTCCCAAGTAATTGTGTGAAATGGGAACCCACATAGGCGCTGCCCATTTTTGAGTAATATACGTTATATTAAGTAATAAATATAAAATTATGAAGAAATTATTTCTGTTACTGTTTCGTCACGACATTTGACCATTCTTAAAGTTATGTTACACCGGTAGCTTTGTCTGGCTCCAACCATCCATAGAACAGGATTTCACCATGTGCTGATTGAATTGATTTTGTACAGAACGCAGCTAAATGGAGGTAAATATTCGATCTACTTCCATATTCTTAACAAAGATATCCACCGTCATAAAACGCTGTGAAACGTAGTGCGAGTGATGTTTCGCCGTTTGTGCAGAGATGAATGTTAACGTGAATAGTGTTTTTAACCGATTCATCGTTTGAATTCGGTCTTTTCAAGCTGTTTGAAAATATCTACCGCCGTGAAGTGTTACACATTACATATTTACCGCAGAGAAATACCGTCGTTAAAAACATAATTCTCTTGCGACAAGGGAACGCCGTGTGTGTTCGTGTTTAAAGTAACTTGCGATTTCTTTTTTATCGAACGTTGTCAACAAGTGCGGGCTATATTTGACATTAACATATAGCAGAATCATTAAACCTGGTGGCACAAAGGAAAACAAAGTATTATTTTTACTCGGGAGATATTTTCAATTTGCATGGATATTTCTGGCAATTAATAATAAAATTGTAACATCATGACGATATTTTTAAAGTTACAATGATACAGATATAATTAACAATGAATTTATAGAAACAAGGTTTTGACATGCATATAATTTAAATTATATAACGGCAAAAAAAAAATTTTTTGAAAATATAAGTTAAGATTTTTGGAGTTACAGTATATATGTCAACAATATTTTAGTTTTGTGGTACTTATCTTTAAATGAAAGAATGAGGAAAGAACATTTAAGTCATTCGTGATAATTTTACAAGACAAGGTTATTATGAAAATTACAAAAGAAAACGAATTATTACAAGCAATAAATAAGCCTGAAAAACAAATTAAAAAAAAAATCTTCCTATAAAAAATATGAATAAAAAAAACAAAATAATGGCAATCAGAAGAGTGCGGGTTCAATTCCCGTCGGCAGCATTTATTTTTTCGCAGAAGATATTTCAATTTTTAAATTTTATTTTCTCGCTAATAATTATATTTTATAAATTTTTTTAATATTTGTTTAAATTTATTGTGATAAAAGGTTAAATGTGCAAAGACTAAAATTTTTCCATCAATAATTGCATTTCCGTAAAAAGCATGAAATCAAACTCACATTTTTGGCCTGCGTTTTTCTTAAGCTATTAAATCAAGACCACTTAAAAATATATAACCATTGGCTGGTGAAACGGAATAATCCATTTCTAAATAAAGCCATTGAAAACAATATCCAGGAATTTATCTACTAGTCACAGAAAAATTAATGAAATATATTTTCTGTACTGGTAAAATCCGTAAAATTAATAATTTCGAGAAAGCGGACCCTCCGAATTCAATGCAAGAGTTGGATTTACCAAAGAAAACTTCAAATATGAGTCCCGCCTTCGTTACGACGAAGATTCTTAGAAAACTAATTTGAATGGGTAATTTAATTATGAGCCCTAATTATGATTCTGTCTTGTTTGATGAAACATAAGTGCTTTATTGGATCACAGGAAAAGACGAATTACCTGAAACACGGGTCTTCTACAAAACATACATTCTCGGAAAGTATGTTTTATTTATAAATAAATATATAAATAATTACATATTGTTTGTATCTTTTTATATACCATGAAAACACGTAAGCACAGGCGAATCCGTTTGTTTGAAGATTATATACATGTGTCATCGATGGGTCACCTTAAAAACAAATAATTTTTCGACGGCCTCCATGGTCAGACACACGACTAGCGATATGAAGGTCGCGGGTTCAAATCTCGGTGTGGGCAGGAAATTTTATTTGACGAATTTGTGTTTTTTCACCATTCATTCATTTCAAATTATATACAGTATACTTGCGGCAGGTTCCAGAGGGAAGATACTGTCAGTATCGACTTGGTGTAAGACCACCATTCAGAAAAGAAATGTCGCTTGAAATGGCTTCTTCCTTTTCCTACTAGCTTCAGCCTCACAACATACTCCAATTGGGGATGCAATAGTCTCACTGGCTCCAGACGGTTGGGAGCAGTTGATATTCTTGTGCGATGTAAACATAAAATTTTAAAAAAGGTATTTCGGATTTAATATTATTGAGTTGGCGTGGCGCAGTAATGTTTGAACTCGGCCATTTGGCATTTTAACTCTCATTAAATTTGTTTTGTTAGGTTCCGGATCCAGTTCAAGATGGTTGCCGTGTTGGATAATACCTTTATATCTCGTCAGAGTTCGCACTACCGTGGTTTCTACTACGAGTCATCAAATCGGAATACTCAGCATTATGGTGGAAAGTTTGAAAAAACATTTGTCAATGAAATGGTGACGTTTGAGGTTCCTGGCATTGAAAGAAGTTGGGTCGAATTATATAATTCTTTATTGGAATTATTAAAATTTAACGTTTAATATTTATGTTTTATAATTAAGCAGGCATGTATTTAAGTACTTATTTTCAAAGCATTTGATTTCAGAGCAAATTTTGGTTTTGATTTTTTTAGTAAGAAAAAATTATAAAAAGTACTGCTTTGGTGCAAAGTCTATTGTTTAGAACTACAAATTATTATAAGTGATGAATTGTCAAAATGAGTATTATACGAATTTATTATGTGTTATCCAGTGGTATAATAAGTCAAAAATACTTCATTAAGTTGCTGGGCCGTTTTACATACTTCTGGGCGGTTCGGTATAACGGAAAAGTATCTATTAGGGAATTATATTATATGAATGTGGATGAAAAAAAAATGCATATATAAAAGTATATATGTTGCTACAGACATGATTCCATTGTTATCTTCATCTACAAGGAGAAAACTTACTGATATAAAAAACCGTTAATTTAATAAAAATTTGGTGAAATTTTTAAATTTTTTGTTAAAAACGGGACTGCAGGACTTTAACGAATGATTTTACAGAGAACCTAACAAAGTATCAGTTAAAAGCGAATATTTTGAGAGGACGGCCAAACACGTATTCATACAAATATTGATATACAATGATGTTGCTGCATTCCGCCATGATATTTATTAGAAAAAGACCACGGGTTTTGTAAATATTCTGAATTACTAATATTTTATTAGGAAATTGGCATACTATCACGTTTTTTAACAGGTTGATTTTTCTCTGTGTAAAAACCTTCCAAGAACTTCCTCTTCTTCCTTTCCTTAAAAAAGACCCTCCACACAGCATCCCAAATGATGACATGAGGTGTCACACTCCTTTGTAGTGAAAAAGGTAAAACATCAATAAAAATAGGATTTGTATTGCATTAAAAACATGCCTAATGCTTAAGACTACCTGAAAGCTAACGGTAAAATCTCAAAGAACCTACTAGCGATCAGACAAATTAAAGTACCTACATATTACTCAGAGTTCAAAGAAGTTTTTTATTCTTATTTATAATGAAGAATATTTATTTCAATGTGAGTACAATTTCAAATCTAAACATAAAAATTCATAAAAACTGTTTAACCGCGAACCATGAAATTCCTTGCAACTGCCCAAAATTGATTGAAATTCAAACAATAAAATACCTTGGGATAATTATTGATCAAAACTTAAATTGGAACTCCCAAATAGAAAATGTGAGCAACAAATTAAAAAAACTAAGCTATTTCTTCAAAACAATAAGAAACATTTTAGATAAAGAACAATTAATTCAAATCTACTACGCATTAGCCCAATCTCAACTACAATATGGTCTTATCGGATGGGGAAGCTCATGCGATTCCACTATAAAACCAGTCCTCATAACACAAAAGGCAATTCTCAAAATTATACTTAGGATCCCCATCAGAACTCCTACCGACTATGTTTTTAAAACCCTGAATGTAATGACATCAAAACAATTATACGCAAAAGATATACTAATTTACGCATTCAAAAACCAGGACAACTTTACACAGACAAACTCAGACAGACTCACAAGATCCACATTACAACATATGTTACACCAACCTACAACTAAAACAACTTTTGGACAAAGAAATATGCAGTATTATTCTATAAAATTATTTAATGTCCTCCCTTTTGAAATAAAAAACATTAAAAAAATAACTGACTTCAAAAAAAACATTAAGAAATGGATTATGGATAAGGGAAGGAAGAATATAGATATAATTTTGCAACCCAACAAAGACTAAAGCTCGTATTATGTTTTATTTTTTCTCTAAATATTGTTTTTTAATTTTCTATGTAGTATTTTAACATATGTACTTATACTATCTCAAACATATAACCATGTACAATGTGACCTTAGAACGGGGTACCCCAGTAAGGACACATTATCTTATATAAAAAATTGTTAAATAAAAAAAAAAAAAAATAATAAAAAATAATCACTGGACAAAAAAATATCCGAACTCACAATTGAAAAACGTCAGTTACCGATGCCGTTTTAAACACATTTTCTTCAACAAATCAATTTAATTTAAACCTGCAGACTATCAAACACTCGTTACACTTATAATAGTTTATTTTAAAACTATTAAAAACTGTTTAAACTATTTATTTATTACTAGCTGAAGTTTACCCGGCGTTGCTCTTTTTATGAATATTTTGGAGTAAAGTTTTGAAGTTGTGAATTCTAATATACCTGAAAACAGGGTTCATTTTAAAGTTTGCTCGACTCTGTTTATCATTCACTAATGTATATGACATTGTAAAAATAACATTATATCGACTTTTATTCGACTCTGTATCTCATTCTAGAGCAGAGATAATGAGTCTTTCTCGTGCGTCCCCGACTTCTTTTATCATTCTAACTACACTCTAGACACTTCGGACATTCACGTTTTGACATTAGTTTCGCCCCACCTGCATTAAAACAACAGACTGGAAATTGGTCAAATAAGCATTAACAATAATTTCGAGTTTTTGTGGTGTGTATCGCTCTATTACTTGTTGTCGAATAATTCTATATCTGTCTACAACGTAAATATCAAAGCACAATGAAATATGACGCTATTTACAAAAATTATGGCACATTCACATTATGACATTGCTCTATCTTGTAATATTCCCCTAGCGCTCTTTGGCAGTTTGTCCAAAATACTAAGCCGCAGAAAATTCAAAAAAATATTTTTCGTATCGCAATACTATTTGATATTAAAACCTTCTTGTATCCGAGTATTGCATTGCAGTTGCAAACAAATGAAACACAAAAGACTGTGTTTAGTTTTTATTGCTTACCTGACTTCCGTTTAACTCCCGTACAATCGACGTAATTAACTCGCAGCCCCCGTCGCCAGCGGTGACAGAACTCCATCGATTACCGTTTCATTATATCACGTTGTTGTGGTTAAAAGCTGTGTTCAACTAAAGCTATGCAAGTACACGTAGATTGGGGGACAGATGTTGCCAGTCGGTTGCTGCCAAAATGGGCGGAAACCAGAGAGAAATCTTTAACTAATTAATTTTATTTATCTATTCAATGTAAACATTTTTCACATTACATATTTGGGTCTTGATCGTTATAATTGTGCCATTTATACAATCTACAGGGTTTTCCAATAAGAAGTGTTATTTTGATATTCAATCGTAAAAGATCAATGGTGTGGCACGTAGTTGACGCCGTCTTGTTGAAAGTAAACGTTGTCCGGATCAACACCATCTAATTCCGGCCATAAAAAATCATTAATCATCTCTCGATAGCGCAATCCATTCACCGTAACTGTTGCTCCAGCCTCGTTTTCGAAAAAGTAAGGTCCAATAACTCCGCCGAACCATAAACCGCGCCAAATAGTCACACGTTGAGGATAAAGAGGCTTTTCAACAATAACTCTTGGGTTTTCCGAGTCCCAGATGCGACAATTTTGCTTGTTGACCAAGCCACTGAGGTGGAAATGGGCCTCATCACTCAAGATGATTTGCATTTGTTTCACTCAAGTGAATTTCAATAATTTCAATGCGTTGTTGAAGCGTGTATTGTTCGATTTTTTATTAATGGCGTAGTTTCTACTTGTCAAATGTAAAAAAATGACAGCTTCAAAAGTGACATCTACCGAAATAGCGAGCTATTCAAAATAACACATCTATTGGAAAACCCTGTATTTGCAGTAACAACAACCTTGAAAGTGCGTTGTAGGACATTAAAAGCATATCGATCTTTTGACCAATTACATTTAGGAAGTACGCGGCTCTCCCCACGGGTGAGTTCACGAACAAATTGGTGCGGCTCGCTCTACGATAAAGAAGGTTATGGCGATGTCTTCGAGAACGAGATTTTAGTACAAATAAATTAATTTGTGGACAGATACGAACAGACTGCGTCACAGCAACGCGTGTCGCAGTACAGCTAGTATATTTTAAAATTATTATAATCGGCTTACAACTAAGATTTATAATTATAACTAGTGACTTAACCTAAGATTTATAGCCAGTGACTTACGACTAAGATTTATAACTACTGACTTAAAATAACATACCACATATATGACATAACTGTGGTTTAAAGTAAGCGAAACACAACTAACATAATTACATGTACACATGTTTTGAGGGTGACCGGATAAATCATCACAATGATAATTCATCACATCTTTAAAAAGTTATATAAAGACATGGAAAGTGATGAAACAAAAACTTTATTCACTGACATGATGACTTTATATCACTTTTAAAAGTTTGTTGAATTGTCACTGTGTTGAGTTATCATGGAACCGTTTTGAGTTATCTGGATTTATAGAGAAGTGTAGAATATATCCTCTCTAATATATCAGGCGGGTACCTATTTTATCGTTTGTTTGAATTGCGCCAATTGAATTGGCCTGATGATGGATATTGTAATGGTGGCCGAATTCAATTCTCAATGGTGGTCTTACACCAGGGCGATACTGAGAGTACCTTTCACTCTAGAACGTACCGCAAGTGTATGATAATATTATTTTAAATGAATAAATTGTGAAATAACACAAATTCATAAAATAAAAGTTACTGCGTTCGCCCGGATTTGAAACAACGACCTTTGTATTGCTAGTCGAGAGTTTTACCCCTCGACCACGGAGGCCTTGGTGAAATACCACCATACAGAATCGAAACTATGATTGATTTAACTTTTGGCTATTTGCTGACCAGATTTGTTCAGCCAGGTACTTCTCCACCTCCCTCATCACTACCTCCCTCCCCTACTCTTAGCCTCACAACATACTTTAATAGAAGAAGCCCTAGTCTATAATAAATCACTAGATTATTTTATGTATTCTTTTGTATTTTTTATTAAGCTCTGATTGATACTGCTACCCGGCTCAGAACAGATATTTTCTAGTGAGTCGGGTAGCGGACATGATTTGTAAATAAACATTGATGTCAATAAACGACCGGGTTACCGGCAATGAAAAAAAAATAAAAAAAAGTCCACTGGACCCAGACGGTTGAGATCAGTTGGGAATAGTGACATGATTTTTTTTTCTCAGGGATTTCTATAACATAATATAATATGGAGCCTAAGAAAATGTAAAATTTCAAACATTTTTTAAAAGTTGTATCATTAACATTGAAATCATAAGTTCTTATTTCCTCTTTGTATGGTTGGATATTTTATGGCTGCTACTTTAAGATGTCGAGATTAGTCAGAAAATGGATAGAATCGGATGTCGTTTCATATGCCACAAATGTCCCCCCTAGGAACTGGTTGAGTGGACATTCTTCAACAAAGTAGGTACGCACAGCGGCAGTGACTGAATACTATGTGGTTCTTGCGGTCCACGCTATCCGAGAACCTTGACAGTTTAATGGTTCCATTTACAATTAGGTTGCATAGACTACACGCGAGAGGTCTGGCACCAAGGGAAGTGTTCAGGAGTAAGTAGCCTTGCTCGTGGGCGGTTTTTATCACTTTTAAATTTATTTATTTTAAATTACAGAAACTAACGGTACATTGGTTGCAGTGATGAAGCAATTTACAGATATTAAATATTTCAAGGTACTTATGATAATATATGTTTCCTTGTAATGTCTCATTTGTAGAATGTATATTCACTAATTACCGAGTGACGTGTGTAGTGTATAGGTGTGTGTGTGAATATATACAGTTTTTAATGTTAATGACAAGATGCCATTTTTAAATTTGAGCAGTCAATTCTAAAATATATCGTCGTTAGAAATTAGACAAAAATTGAAGGTCTAATCTCAAATGCTTTCAGTCAGACTTTCAATATAATATTTGTGTATTTGATTGTCAACATACAAAATTAGAAAATATGAAATGTTTTACAATTTCGAAAGAACCAACGAGCAGAATTTGCGCTTTTATAAAGTTTATGATTTTTTTATAAATCTTAAAAATATAAGATACACGGTAAAATATAAGTACATTCTTAGTTCTATTAGTTCTATAATCAGTACAGTATTAGTTCTATAATCAACGTGAACGGTCGCGCGCAGCGAAGTAAAGTATTGTCGCAAAAATTGCAAGCGCTGCCGAGCGCCGAGCGATTTGCGCCGAGCGCAGCGATTTAACACATTATGGACACGGCCATTGTTAATATAAAAACTGAAATACAAAAAATTACAACAGTGAAAGATTCGAAAGCAAAAACGAACCTAGAACAAAATGTTTATATATTAGAAGAGCTTTGGAAAACTGAAAAAATTAAACACCAAAATGAAATAATCAAACTACAAAACAAAATTATCGAAAATTACGAAGAACTTACGAAGAAAATTGAAAAAGTCGTAGAAAAAAACAATAAAATACCATCTTACGCGCAAGTTCTAACAGCAAATAAAAAAGAAATTTCAAAAGAAGAGAGGTTCTCAATAATAATATCATCAACTAAAAAAACAACAAAAGCTGCAGAAATATGTGATAAGATACAGAAAGACATCAAACTAGACCAACTTAAAATTGGAATAAATGGATTAAGAAAAACAAATAAAGAGCAAGTAATCATATCCTGCCCAAAAAAAGAATATACCAACACTCTTACGGAGGAAATTAAAAAACTCAATTATAACTTAGAAATAAATGAAATAAAAAAGAAAAAACCCAAATTAATTTTGAAAGGACTCAAATCGAACTTGACGGAAGAGGAAATAGTAAATGGGATACTCACACAAAACGAAGGGATTCAAGACATTGTAACGAAAAACGAAGAAAATAAAATAAATTTGATTACTGAAATAAAATACAGACATTCTAAGAAATACCAACGTGGTACTCGGGATCAAGAAGATGAAGAACAAAACAAATTCTCGAACTATATCGTGGAAACCAGCGGTACAACACGAAAAAATTTGCTATCCTTAGAAAAGATAAATATCCAGTACCAAAGGGTTAACATAGTGGATTGTGATCCTTTAACCCAGTGCTACCACTGCTGCAAATTCATGCACACAGCCGCCAGATGCCTAAATCGAATGAATCCATCGGTGTGCCCGCATTGCACGGGTGATCATACTTTTGCTAAATGCCCTGAAAGAGAAAAAACACCGGTTTGTGCAAATTGCACATCGCAAAATAAGAAATATGGCGAGAAAAATAAAACAGACCACACAGCTTTCAGTAACTTATGTCCGTACAAAAATAAAATGCTGAAAGTAGCAAGAGACAGAATAGACTTCGAAGAAAAATGACAGAATTTTTATATAACGCACTAGACGAAAAAAATAATATTGACGAAAAAACATATAGCAGCTATCAAGAATATCGTACCCACCAAAACGATCTCAATCTCAGTCCTTTAATTCTACACATGAATATAAGAAGTTTGGAACGAAACATGGATGAATTTTTGACAACAGTAAATAATGATCTCAGGAAGCCCGCTTGCATTGTGTTAACGGAAACACATTCAAGTGGCGAAGTGGCGTACTATATACCGGGATATACCTGTGTATCTACTACAAACCGAATTAACAAAAACAGTGGAATCGTTATGTTCCTACAAAATAATTGTGACATATTGTGCGAGGAAGAAATTAATGTGAATGGAACAAACTGCTTACACGTACAAATGAAGTGTTATAACAAAAAAATTGATATTATCTCTCTATACAGAACGCACTCGTCTACTGTAGGTTTGTTTATAGAAGAATTAAGACATGTGTTATTAAACTACAGAAACGCGAATACAATAGTTTTAGGTGACATTAATTTAAATATATCGCACGATTATACATCGAACGATAAAGATAATTACTTAAATATGATGGCGGAATTGAATTATGTGTCGTGTATTAACTCTTACACCAGAAACGTCAATGGGCAACGTCCATCATGCATTGATCACATTTTCACAAATATCAAGGATATAAATAATTTAAACTCGGGAATTATAAAAACCTCAATTACCGACCATTACATGACTTTGCTACATTACAATTCAATAATACCTCAGGCGATAAACCAACATTGCGGACAAACTGCTAATAATAAGAAAGAAATATCTATTGTTAATATCGAATCTTTGAAAAATAAATTGTCATCGGAATTATGGTTAGATATTCTCCGAAGTGAAAACGTCAACGAGTGCTATAAAATATTTGAAAATAGATTAACAAACTTTATAAATGATTCAAAACAAATTATTCCAAAAAGAAATACAGCAAAATTTCGTAAAATCAAACCGTGGATAACACATGGGCTTGTTGTGTCCATAAGACACAAAGAATGGCTTTATAAAGAAACAAAAAAAAAACCACTAGACATTAAATTAAATGTTCATTTTAGAGAATACAAAAATAAATTAACCACGCTCATAAAAAACACGAAAGAAATTTATTATAAAAACAAACTTGATGATTCTGAAAATGACAGTAAGAAAGTTTGGAATATAATCAATGAAATCATGGAAAATAAACAAAAAACCAAAAGTAATACTATTAAGAGTGTAATACAAAACAATAACATAATTAACTGTATTGAAGAACCTAAAAAAGGAGCAAACGCTTTTAATGATTTCTTTGCAAATATAGGAAAGAGTCTAGCAGAAAAAATTACCGTGAAAAAAATAAATAATATGTATATTGAAAATATTCCGAATATAGAAACTAAACTTGAACTCTTCGAACCAACCAATCCGTCTGAAATTGTACAAATTATATCAAAAATGCGAGGTGGTTCTGCTCCGGGATTTGACGGTCTCACCGTAAAAACACTAAACATCATTAAAAATTATGTTTCTACACCAATCTCTCATATTATAAACAATAGCTTTAAGACAGGAGTTTTCCCGAGCACGTATAAGAAAACCATAATCTCTCCAATATTTAAGTCCGGTAGCCCGGAGGACATTTCTAATTATAGACCCATTTCACTCTTATCTAATATATCGAAAATTTTTGAAAAAATTGCTAAAAAAAGACTAACTGCATTCTTAAATAAAAACAAAATTATAAATGAAAATCAATTCGGTTTCACAGAGGGAAAAAGTACCCAAGATGCCATTGCAAAAATTTCATCTAGTATTCAGAGTACCCTGGACAAATCAAATAAATGTATAGGAATTTTTATTGACTTAAAGAAAGCATTTGACAGCATTTCCCATGAAAAACTTATATTAAAATTAAAACAAAATGGCATTGACCACTTAGCCCTTAAATGGATAGAAAGCTACTTAACAGAGAGACCTCAAATTGTAAAATTAAACCAAACTTTTAGTACACCACTAACAAGTACATTTGGAATTCCTCAAGGCACGGTCCTCGGACCATTACTATTTTTAATGTATGTAAATGACATTTTCCAACAGAAAATCAAAGGTGAATTAATCTCTTATGCTGATGATACTGTTTTATTAATAAAAGGTCAAACATGGGAACTAGTTAACAAACTTGCAAATGAATGTATTAATATCTTAAAATCATGGTTTGATAATAACCTACTCACACTTAATGCTAAAAAAACAACATATGTATTATTTTCACTACAAAAAATACCTAAACACGAAGTAAATATCATAATCCATGATGAAAATTGTGACAATATCAACTGTCAACTACTTAATCCTATGTGTACTGTAATCAACTCTTCTTCTGAAATCAAATATCTTGGTGTGATCATCGATGAAAATCTGAAATGGAAAAGCCATATTAGGGAGTTAGTAAAGAGAATAAGGAAATGTATATATATATTTGTTAGGTTAAGAAATATTTTAAATGTGAAAATACTAAAAAATGTATATTATGCTCTTGTCCACTCCCTGCTTATTTACGGAATCATAGGTTGGGGAGGATCTTATAAAAACAACCTAAACTCAGTAAAAGTCTCGCAAAAAATTATTATAAAAGTAATACTTAAAAAAAACTCTACTTTCCCAACAAAATTGCTTTTTAAATTGTTTCCAGTACCAAATATTGATGATATATTTAAGCAAACTTCCATTATAAAAATGTGTAAAGAAAAAAATAACACAGAATATCAAGAATTTTATAAACTCATGAGAAATGGAAATCAATTTATTACGCCAATCTTTAAAACAACTCAAATGCAAAACCATTATATTTACCAAGCCATAAAAAACTACAATAATCTCCCTTCCGAATTGCGCTGTATTACGAACCAACAAGAACAAATAAATAAAATCAAACTTTTTTTCCAAAAAAACTTATATTAAACAAAAATAAAAATATATATATATATATTATTATTATAATATATATTATTATATTATTATTATTATATCTCATTATGAATTATGAATCTAAGTAAGAATCGTGGCTCCCTTATCAGGCACAAGAGCTCCTCTTTTCTGATAAGGTATACATGACCATATATGAACCTTAATATTATATTTTGCAAAATATGTATGTATTAATGTAACCCATATGATGTATATTAAAATAATAAAAAAAAAAAAAATTCATTGGCTATATAGAACAATAGTCAGTTTATATGTCCTTGCATTAAAATTCGGAGGTATGACTTTTTTAGTGTGGGCTGAAAATTTTCAAATCGAACGTTCAGGAATCATAATCGCTCGACTCGTTTTTCAATTTATAAAGCGATCTCTCGAGTGATTAGGGAGGAAATTCATTGAAGTCATGATGAAATTAACCACCAATCGGGTTAGGCAGAGAGAATCTGCCTCTTGACATGACAACACTAAATTGTTTGGTTCATTTGATTGTGTCACGTCTTTTTCGGGCGCCCCCGACTTATTGTACCATTAAACTTAAACCGACCAAACCATCTAAGCGTCCCCTTTTTAAACGTAACGCTAACATCAGCTTTGCGGTTCTCAATTTTTCTCACACAATTATTCATGGTTTTATCACATATTCGCCTCAGGGATCTCATTTCTACACCAATACAGTCATCTTTCTTTGAAAAAAAAATTGAACACCATCTTGAAATGGTTTTTTTAAATATGAATACTGCCCAAGAGTCATCCCGGAGCCAGCACAATCTTTGAAATCCTGTTTTGTTTTTTGGGAAAACATTCAGTTACATGCACATTTTGAAATGGCTATTTGTTTCCTTGGCTGAACCGATTAGTGAAGTTTCCGCTAATAATAAAACTATGTGAATAGTCAAGAAGCCAAAATAAGTGGGTCAATAACTAGAAGTCGGTATTTAAGAGATCACATTTGTTAGTTTCTCATGGAACACGTCATTTAAATACCAATAAAATAAAAATAAAAACTTAACCACAAGTTAGTTTTCAATTTTAGTTTTGTTAATACTTTTACAATACTTTGGTCGACAGTGCGGAGACATGTCAATTAATTATTTTTTTTAATTAATTGTAGTTACAATCTTTTGAAATTTCTATTTATATTATATTTTTAATTTTTTGAAATGAAAAATATAAGTTACAGACGAATATAAGTTAGAGACAAATATAAGTGTCAGATAAGTATAAATTACAGACAAATACAAGTTAAAGACAATAAATGGAATACATTTACATAATTCGTGAAGTTAGTGTACTTATTGATTTTAAAAATTTATTTAATTATATTTATATCTCTCCACATAAATTCTTCTGGAGACCTTTTTTTTTCTCCACCCAATTTTCTATTATTTAGTACTCTTTGTTGTTATTACTCATACCAACATCATTAGAAAGGATAAGGAACAATAATTTACATCCCAGACGAACTTACCAAGACATTTTAAGGTTAACAGGTTTCTTAACTATGAATAAATTAATACTTAGAACCATATAATTTATGTAACTAGTAAAATGTACCATGAATGTTCAAATAAATAAATAAATTTACGAAGCAAAGACAAAAGAAGGACATATAATAAAAAGTGCAAGTGTATGATAATATTATTTTAAATGAATAAATTGTGAAATAACACAATATATCTATAGTGTTGCTATTTCAATCAGAGTCTCTTCAAAATATTGGTATTCCGGTTAAAAATGGGAAAGCAGGTATCCAACTAACGAATTAACAGGTTTCCTGGAAAACTTTTAGCAAATCAGTAATATATTATCACAATGTCGAAGCACGTAAGTAAAATATATTCGAAATTTACTAATATTTTAAAAGAAAACCTGATAATTCATTCGTTGAAGGCCTGCAATCCCATTTTTGACGGGACTCCCAATAAATTGAAGAGATTCTTAATAAATAAGCAATTCTCATTTTTCTTCATGTAAAACTGGATCTTAACTCTTCTAAAAATAGGTTTAGAAAACTTCATCAGATAATGCATCAATATTATTTACATTCACCTATTTTCTTCATCTTAAATTATGTAGTGTTCCTTGGCCTTGTGGTACTCAGATCAGCAAATCCGAGCTAATTGCCGGAAAATGTAAAAATACCTGCCACAGGCTGTAGACACCGTACACACCGTAGACAACCTAGATACCATAGACACCGTGATAATATCGTCGACAGCCGATCGCTTCATACATAATTGTGACAGGCTTTAGGAATGTTTGCTTCGCAGACAATACGGGGCTTACCCTAAACGGGGAAACGATCCACGAGGTGTTGAAGTGGGATTAGGAAAACGAAGATGATTGGCTTAGCTATATAAAACAATGGCCTGCTTTACGAGTTAAGTTTAATTTATATAGTTATATGCTATTTTTGATCAACCTATGTTTGATATCTAGCTTTTTATTTAAGATTCAAATTTTATAATATTTTTGTGATTTTTGAATGAGAGTAAGATTACGCTGTATAGTTAAGTGCATTAGAATATGAAGCATTTTTGTATTTGTAAAATAAATTCGGGTAAGAAATTCGGTCGAGATCAAACAAAACAATCACAATTTATATATAAAAATGACTGCTGGCTTTACAAGTGGCTAAAATCCCTTTAAAAAATTTTGTGTAAGGCCAGTTATACCGGGATAGTGGAGAGATATTCTCAGTATCGCCCTGGCTTAAGACCACTATTCAAAATTGAAACGTTGCTTGAAACGGTGTTAACGGGGTTACAGGTAATTCCCAACCTTCCTCTTTCCCATTTCCTTCCCATCCTCACAATAAGCCCCAATATCGGATGCCATAGTCTCACTTGCTCCAGACGGTTGGAACTAACATTAAACACTGTCTCAAAGTGTTGACAGATTTATTATCAACATGACTGATGCGAGTACAGTTCCGCGGAGTTGTTTCGTACCGCAGGGTGAAGATTTCCCTGATGATAGTCAACATCTGATGAGACAGGACACCAGAAGAAATAAAAATATAGATTCATTAAACACGAATACATCCATTCAATGACAAGTAATAATTAATTATATTAACGGTATAAATATACAATAAAACAAATATAATGCCACCAGAAATTAAACAAAATTAACTGAAACTCTAGAAGGATAAAAAATATGTGAGATAAGTGCATGCAAAAGTTATAAGTAGATTTAGATCATATTAATATTGATTGAAAAGTTATTATAGTATAATCTTCTTGTGCCTACATTCCGTGCAGTTAAATAGATCCGCAACATCTGCGTATATATTACTAACTTCATGTAATCTAGGTACAAGCGAGTGTTTGAAATGCTCAGTCGTGGTATTTAAACATGATTAAAATTTAAACTCGTTGGTATGTAAGGTACATATGAACGTTTTGCTTGATATCATCTCATATTTTACCATCGAATTATATATAAATAGAGTCTACATTTCTTGCAATATCAGTGCGAAATATTGTTCCCGTGCGGCAACAAGAAGGGGGTGTGAAGACTGTCGATGTCGCACGAATCCATCCCGACTGCGAACGAACTCAACGACACGTGTCGAAGGTGCAATACAAATGCTCCAAGAGTTTTTAATATTAATAAGTTAATTTAAACCACTACTGATTATGTTAATACCCTACTTACAGATGAATGGTATCGCTTTTCCTATATTTTCCAGTACGACTTATATACTCGTAATATCTCAGGATGCCTGTCGGCATTTATTTTTTTATATACGTATTTTAGGAAAAGTTGACACAAATCTGTAATCATACAGGGTTTTCCAATAAGAGGTGTTATTTTGATATTCAATCGTAAAAGATCAATGGTTTTGTCGCTTGTGTGGCACGTAGCGCCGTCTTGTTGAAAGTAAACGTTGTCCAGATCAATATCATTCAATTCCGGCTATAAAAAAACATTAATCATCTCTTGATACCGATCCATTCACCGTAACTGTTGCTCCAGCCTCATTTTCGAAAAAGTAAGGTTCAATGACTCCGCCGAACCATAAACCGCACCAAACAGTCACACGTTAAGAATAAAGAGGCTTTTCAACAATAACTCTTGGGTTTTCCGAGCCCCAGATGCGACAATTTTGCTTGTTGACGAAGCCACCGAGGTGGAATTGGGCCTCATCTTTATTTGATTCACTCAAGTGAATGTTTATAATTTCAATGCGTTTTTGAAGCGTGTATCGTTCAATTTTTATTAATGACGTAGTTTCTACTTGTCAAATGTTAAAAAATGACAGCTTCAAAAGTAACATCTACTGAAATAGCGGGCTATTCAAAATAACACCTCTTATTGGAAAACCTATACAACAATACAAAAATAATATAATCAATTATGCCAATTTTGAACTTTCCAAAAGAAGTGTTTTCTTAACTTAATTTCTTTTTTTTTCAAGGGACAGGAATATTTAGGGATTGAACTTCTAGTTCGAGTTATGTTGATTAGTGAGTTTTTGTTATATATCACGTAAAGTCGAGTTAAAAATGTCAATATGGTAATAATTTAAGTTAAATGAATGTGTTGATCTGTAGATAAATGAGTTGCATTTTGAAGTTATCGCCGGAGACCTGTGCCTGGCGAGCGCTCGTAACCGAATGATAGCCGTGACATCTCACATCGGACAATGAGCCGATATGCGCAGCCCATACTTCGAACGCGAAAGCTGACTCTATCTATATGACTCAATGTCTTTTACATCATTACAGTAAGATTGTATATCAAAAACTACCCATATTGCAAGTACCACATATTAAGCAATAAATTTATCGCCTGCCAATTCTACTGAAATCTAAACTTTCCAAGGACAATAATTTATCAACCGATACCACAAATATGTGCTTACATAAATTAGTGATTCAAACACAGTGAGTGTCTGTTTCACGTTTACCGTCAAACAAGAAGCGATTTCGCTTTCCACGAAAGAGAAATGCTTATTTATCAAATGGGATTAATAATAACTTATGTATGTTACTTACGAAATACGTTGTATTGTAAGCTTGCCGTATCTATTTTTATCTTAGGTTTCTCGTACAACATGTCTCTGGAATCTTCGACATGAGGTAATTTAAATAAGAAACGAGGCTTGCGCACAGTTCTACGTAGGTATCTGATCTAAATTGAAAGGAAATATACTATCGTTGGTCCAAAAAATGTCGCTTGAAAGAAAATTTTCCATTGCTAGGAATTTTTATGTCTTCGCAGCGGGAATTTATGAATAAATAATATTGTGGTGCCACTGATGGATCTCGAGTTTATTTTATCCCTTGCAATGGATGCTGAGGAGTATTTCATGGCCTGAGAGTAGTAGTGTGACATCTAAAAAACTTTTTTTTGGGTTTTCCGCTAAATAAAACGTTATTTTCAATAGTGTTTACTGCTGCTCTGAGAAAATTGTTCATATTGGTAAAAAAAATATGGAGAAATATACCACTACAGCATTGGATAAAAAATATTTCAATGTTAAATTTAAGACTGAAGAGAAAATATCTATGATTATTATTTTTCTTTTCTTGCTGAAGAGCAATCCCGATGAGTTATAAAATTCATTTGAGGACGGGAGGAAATTATAATTATTCACAAGTGGGATGCGATAAAATGATGTCTCATTTACTCATCTGTCATTATTTCGTAATACTGCGACAATTTTAAACAATTAACAAACAAAACATATGATGTGAGCTTACATGTCTTTATTTTTATTGGAAGACTAACTGACGCATACCCGACATTGCACGGGGTTAAGGATTGTTTGGAGTAAAGTTTTGAGGATGTGAATAAATTCTTGTATCTGTAAGTAGGGTCTATTTTTAAGATGAAAATAATATTAATCTAATGAATTAAAAAAGTTTAGTTTTCATATGTTTTTTTTTCACTTGATCGTCTCATATCTTCTTAAGGCGTCCCCGAATTCTAACATTCACTACTGTACCTATACTACATTTTCACTATTAAAAAACTACATTATATCGATCTTAATTCGACTCCGTGATAAGTCTTTCCCGGGCGTCCCCAACTTCTTCTACCATTCAAACTAATCTCTAAACACTTCTAACACTAATAAGAACAAACTGTGAATTTTTTAGCGAAATCGTACAAGCTGTTTTTGAGTCTATAGAGGACAAACAAAGAAACATTATTTTTTTTAAATACTTAGATAGAATAAAAATTCTAATGACCCAATTTCAACGAACTTTACAAAAATAATACCGAAATTGTGCGAGTGCTGTATTTGGATATTTTTTTCTTTATTTACTTCAGTCATAACAATTGGTATTATAAATGACAGTAAGATGTTGTTTTTTGTTCAGATGTTCGTTTTGTTTCCTAATATTGCAAAATTACAAATATATGGAATGATTAACACGTTTTATTTTTACAAAGAATTTAAACAAATAATTTGTTACCTCAATATCTGGAAACAATTTATGGGATGTCCCACTCAGGTGACTATTTTTAGATAATTATACATATTTGTGAAATGAATATAACATTGCTAACACTAGCTATTTAAGAAACCTTTTTTAAATGAATAACCTTCCTACGAAGATATAAAATTATCTTTCAGTTGAGCAATTTCAATGGCGATGAGCTTAAAAATGTCCTACATAAACAGTGAGTTAAAAAATCTTAATGAATCCGAAACCTTCGTAAGATGCTGTTGGTTGTAAGTAGTGCCATGAGAAAGCGAAAATAATGTAACTCGACGGGAGACCAAAAATGATCAAGTGAAAATCACCCTGAGGCAGTGTTCAGCAACGGCAAAAATAGTATACTGCAAACAGAAACAGTGAAATGATATTTTAGAGTACATTTATTTGAGGAATATTTGTAGTTTTTAAAAGGTTAGTTCCGGACGCAGCACAATCATGAGAACTAAATGCTTTGGTTATCAATATTAAAGTTAAAATAACCGGTACAGCTTTTCAGAAGTTATCAGGAATGAATTATAATCTACCACCAAAGATGCTTTTATGCAGTGAGCCTGCCGAACTGAGGAGTTTTAACCCGAAATTAGATGACTTGACGATGTGGAGACGGTCACCTTGAATCTAGAGTCTCGAACATTAGGAGCAAACATGCAGAAATCTTATAGGAGTAGAGGGGTATCATGGAGTTGAACACAACACTACAAGGGATTTAATGTCACTAATGATGACGATAAAGTAAATTTACATAATTAACTTGCAATAAATTGGCTTAAAAAACACGCTTAAGATGTCTTGTGTTTTGCTAGTGGTACATTTTCGTTTATGTTATATTGTTATAACGGTATTTTCACAGGCCCGTATTTTTACTTTATCAAGCCAATTTATTGCAAGTTAATGAAATAAATTGGCTTGATAAAGTAAAATAAACGAAAATGTACCACTAGAAAAACACAAGACATCTTGAGCGTGTCTTATTAATATTAATAACCAAAGCATTATTTTTAGCACTGGTACTAAAAATAGATTTTTTTTAGTACTATTGCAAAAAATAATGCTTTGGTTATTAATTTTTAGCACTAGTACTAAAAAAAAAGTATTTTTACTACTAGTGCTAAAAAAATACTCTATATATAGAGTACAATACAGAGTATATTTTTGATTACAATATACTCTAAAATATAATATAATACCGCAGTGCGATATTGACGGGACAGGATACTCGTTATCATGAAAACACGACTTTTTAAATTTACAGTACAATTCATCTTTCATGGCCAATTTCAAAGCTGCGAAAGATTTAGCTGCATGCGTCAATTTCAACACTGCCAATTTGACCAGGACTTGCACTTATTTTAGGTACTGATTTTTGTCATGAAAACTGCAGTTTTTCCCGAAACTAATGGGACTATAGCATCTCCGATTGGGTAATATAATATAATATGCATTATATATTATACTCTATATTTTAGAGTACAATTATTATAACGCTAAACCGCTTAATAAAACACGCTCAAGATGTTTTGTATTTTGCTAGTGGTATATTTTCGTTTATTTTATATTGTTATAAGGGTATTTTCACAGACCCGTATTTACATCATCTAATTAGCAAGGGTAGTAATAAGAAAGGAAGAAAAAAAGAGGCAAGTAGAAAGATAAAGACAAATAAGCGGTTTAGCGTTATAATAAAAAAAGAATAGAAAACAGTCTGTAAAAAAATCTGAAAATATGGTGAAGAAAATAAATTAGGAACAACGTATTAATTAAGTGCCTACTAACTGAGGTTCAGAGCCTGGTGTTTTAAAATTGTGTTTTTTTTAATCAAACGGTCCAATTCTAAAAATCGTACCGGAACAAAGCGAACTTCAATGTTCGGGTAATTTTCAATACGTTTTGAATCGTTTTACAAGTATTGAGCGAAAATTTATTGATGATATTCCTTCAAGTTCATTGATTCTGCAAACTTAACTTTCTTTGATAACCGCAGTGATATATTGTTGGGTCAAGATACTCGTTATCATGAAAACACGACTTTTTAAATTTACAGGACAATTCATCTTTCATGGCCAATTTCAAAGCTGCGAAAGATTTAGCGTCATGCGTCAATTCCAACACTGCCAATTCGACCAGGGCTTGCACTTATTTTAGGTACTGTTTTTTGTCCTATAAATCCTACTGATTCCTCAATATAAACCTTTAAAAAATCTTTCGTAATCCTACATAAATAATATTACTATTCAATTAATAAAAAAATAGTTAATTTAGAAATAAATTATTAAAATGCGTGACAGTTGTTTTGCCTTCTGATGACATTATCAAGCTGTATTATCAAACGAATATTAATACGGCTCTGGAAGTTACTTAAAATAACGAGAAACTGAAACAAAATTAGTGATTGCGTCATTTTTCCATTTATAACAAACAGAAAGCACAAACAAGGGTGATGTTTGCAACCCTTATAATTATAAATATTCGTAAAATGAAAAATATTTTCGGTGAACTTTCCAAACACAGCAAAATGTTGTGTATTCATAAACCCTTCAACATTGGTGAAAATTTGGTAAACACACAAGTCTGAACTCGCAATTACAGAAAATGTCTTTGCCTAGAGAAATACAACATTTAGTTTATTTAATTATTTACGCCATAGCGCCGTGAAAATAAAAGCATTAATTTTTAATTTAAATTTTATTTTTTGCATTGCGCAGTGCATTCAAGGGGAAAAAGACAAAGAAACAATATATTTTCAGGGTCTAAGTCCCTAATGGTAATAGCATTCAGCAGAACTAGATTTTTTTGACCATTTTAAAACAAGAAGTTTTAATTGAGTTTGTAAAGGCTCCACGGAAATGAGCTTTTTGAAGAAGTTGAAAACTTTTTTCGTTCGCAATTTCAATAAAATTAACTCAATAATAGAATTCCACCGAACGTGGGATACTGTAATTCTTCAGGCCTTAAAGGCCGACTGCTTTAGCAGCTCGTGAAAAAACTTTATAATGTTCGTAATTATACTCCGTTTCGACGTGTTGATAAAAAAACTCATTTTGAAATTAAATGTCAAAACAGTTACACAAAACGCATGGTATGTCACCATTTTACATTATCGATTCATGCAATATTAAAACGAAAATTATTGTCAAAAATTAGTTTATTCTAAATAATCAATACTGAATTGATAATTTAAAACCAATGTTTTTGAAAAAATTAGGACCAGCCATCGCTCAATTTTACTACAAAAGCGTCGTGAAAAGGGGTTGTCGCAGTAACCGGATCTGAGCATGAGACCTTCCGCTAGTCAGGCGATGTTCCAAGCCACTGAGTTATCGTGGCAAATAAAAGTAACATTATATTACGCTCAGTGACTGAGTTGGCATCGCGTCTGGGTCTCATCCAGTCTTCGTGAGTTCTCCATCACGACGCAAGCAACATATTTAGTTTATTGTGATGGTAGTAGGAGATTATCAAACATTGTCACGTTATTTGAAACCCAGGAATGATTGTCTTTCTTTAAAATATATTATATTACTCATGATTACTGTTTCATGTTTTCATTCCAAGAATTCTGTAAAAATATAGAAATCTGAAATATTCCGTTTCGAGAAGTAAGACTGTAACACCACAAAGTCTATGAACATTTTTTTAAATTGTTTGAAAGTTCAATGGAACGTTTTTGATATAGGACGGAAAAACCGCGAAGAAGTTTTTGAGATTTTCAAGTATTTGGATAAAGCTTAGCCTAAAACCGTTAGTTTCATAATTTTTAAACTAAAGTAGGTAGGTATGTTGGTAGAAGTTTGTAAGCAAAACGCATAATTGTCTTGGTACTTCGTGAAATGTCTTACAAAAGAAACAGAAATCATTATAAAGATAACACTGTGCAAAAATTGTAAATTGATATAAGAAAATAACACAGAAGACAATATAAAACATTAACTGGAGAATTTTATACTATTTCTTCCAGGAAAACATAGCACCTAGGGAAAAATATTAAACATTTATCTTTGTTACATAGAAAAATGAGAGAAAGCGTACAGTATATAAAAAAAAAATTAAAAACGGTGTTATCCAGAGATATTAGAAAGTGCATAAAGTATGAACGATGATGTTGGTCGAAGTTTTGGTTATTTTTTTATTAATAAAACAGCTTTCAATTTTCTACTAAACGTACTACTGCATGTATATATGTCGGAATCCATAAGATTTTGATTAAACAATTCGTAAATTCTTCTGATTGGATCTCTGACACGATATCCTGGGTATCGATCCTCCAATCCTGGCCGCTCGCAATCGCCGTCAAAAGTACATGCATTGGTTGACATTCTTATTCTTGAGTCTCATCGATGCTACACATTTACATATGCCAAACGTCAAAAGTCATTCTACTCGAACAACGAGTGGGTCGAACCCGAGGCCCTGCATTTGTGCGCGTCCCGCTAATGTGGAATAAGTCTAATGTGAAATTAGTCTAATATGGAATAAGAATAAAGCTTGTTCTGGGTAGTATTTTAAGAATATTTCTTTGAATAAGTCAGACTTTATACAGGTTCATGAGGTCAAGGTGTGTTCTCTGGTTACGGAGAGTGAATACTTTTTATTTCGTGGATGCTACACAATATATAATTATATCAATGGAAATATGATTTATACGAAACAATTTGAAGGAAATATCTTTTCGCTTATTTACAGGAGATCTTTCGACAGTTTGATTAATTTTACCCGAAGAGAGATAAAATTAATTATCTTTAGAACGCATAGCGATCTCCAACACACATCTCTATCTCGAGTGAAGATGATTTATGCAATAATTAAACTCGTTCATAATGTTAGTAAATTTACGCAGTTTCAATACCGCTCAACAAATGTCGTGAGAGTGTGTAGTTTCAAATTATATTTACTTTATTTAGTTTTATGGTGTCTCTATAGGTGGCAGTAGTGTAACGCATGATAGAAGCAACCCGAATACTTACGAAGATAGCCGATGTTAGCCGATATACAGGCAAACATCTCAGTCAGTGTTTCCTACCGCTTCAGAATAACTTAGAGCATCCTATAGAATGAACGTGAGTTCAGTTAGATAATAATTGTAAATATGTCATGAAAATAAACAGTCTTGTAATCTCAGACGAACAGAAATGTATTTTAATCTCCCAATCATCTCGAGTGTATTGCTTATAAGAAAAGAATATAATAGTACACCACACAGATTATTTAAAATACATCCGTTTGTGAACAAGACTCGTTTGAATGAATAAAACTCTTATCTTTTCGAAATCTTGTGGAATACGTGTCTTGTATTTGTTTGGTAATTTTTGAAAAGCCCTGTTGTTCTTTTAAGCGGCCTCAATGGGGAGCTTTGTGAGCTTTGGAGGCGTAATCTGACAAGTGAACGATTCATGTCACAAACATTAACTCGAATCCACACGACTGAAGACGACAAAGCTTTCCTGGAAAAGGAAACTGAACGAGGAACATTCTGTTTGTGCGGTTTCATTGTGTCAGACTAAAGTCAACAATTAGGTAGCACATGTCTCACTCCTCATATGCTATTCAAGGGGGTAAACTTTCTTAAAATACCTTAAAAAAAATAAAATATCAATTGATAACAGTTTAGAGAATTGAATACATTCGATTTATTTTTGTACTTTATATATTGCAAAGTAGGTACTGATATAATCTTAAAAGTTTTTTCAATTCTTCGTTTAAACATACTTTTTAACGTACACACAACTCTCCGACACTCTCTAATATTTATGGTGTAAATAATTTTTAAGCAATGATGTAGATAAAAAACACCAATGTATAATTGAAAACACGGATTTTGAAGTACTTTTACAAATTAAGGAGCGTTTTAACAAAGATAATATACAAAACTTTGTAAAAAAGTGAATAATCACTCGGGGTCAATAAATTATAAAAATATTTAAATATACATTCAATTAACTCTGATTATTTTGAATATTAAGAAAACTCGATACATTTTTGAAAAGCCATCTTTATTGAAAAAGTAATGGTAAATTGCGTAAAGAGAAATATCTGCACATTTGAAAAAAAAAGTTTTCACAAATATTTCTCATATTTTATCCTTACAATAAAATTGTTATTTTCAATAAAAATAAAAATAAAAGTTTTCTCTAACTTTCAAAGCAGCCACCTATGTTGTTAGAAAATCAGAAATAAAGTTACATCGGTAGATATACAAACTAGGGATCTAATCAGATCCTTTCAAATAAGATAATATTGGTTCTTTTACGTTAAATACCTACCGTTTATTTTACTTTGTAAAAAATTATCATTTTATAGTATATAAGTGGATAAATTTATTTATTCGTCAAAATCGGAATTAATCATTCCTGTGACAATAATAAGAATTGAAAAAAAGCTTTTGGAGTACAATTTCACTTTATAAAAACGCTCTTCGATCGCAATGTTATTTAATTTTACGGTCATGTATTATTAAATATCTCTTTAGACTTATTATAATTTTTTTAAGACATCCGTCTTTATGTATTTATTAAAACCGCTCGTAATAATCGCACATCTTCTAACATAACAATTATTATCGTCCGCGGACACTTCTCTTTTGTAAACCACTCATATGGTCACAAATCGTAACTTTATTAATTGTTGATATATTGATTTTTTCGATTGAAACCTACCTTAGGGTTTGCGGTAAATATGCAGAAAATAATGTTTTACAGTTGCAAATATTATATGCAAATCAGTTTGTGGTTTCATTTTGGATTAATTATTATTTAAATTAATCATGTGGCAGATTGACGTAATTACAAAAACTCACCAGGTACTTGTACTTCTTTAGAAACATCCGTAATATCTTCAACCTAAACGACATAAAAAGTGTACTACGCTTTGTGTCAATCACTAATATAGAATATGATAACTGGTTGAGGGACTGCCTTGAGCACTTACACAGAGCGGCTCAGCATGGCCCAAAAAAGAGTACTAAAGACAATTCTAAAAGTTCCAGTTACAAGTCCGACAGGAGAAATATTTTAACTACGTCTAATATGTATATGTACATGTCTTTATTAATAAAATATTTTATTGAAACTAAAAAAATCACATCTGATTACTCCACTGCCCAACATACATACTAAACCAGAGCAATAAGCCAAAGTATACTGGTTACTCCCAGTTTGAGTACTTTTTTGGATAGAGAAATATAAAATTCTATGCCACGAAATTATACAATGCTCTACTAAATCAAACAAAAAAATAACGGAAATGGATATATTTAAAACAAAACAAAAAACGTTGCTTCGAGAACAAAGTGACAATGAACTTTCAAATATTATGAAGACGATGTAAAGACAACTTGAAACTAAATACAAAGTTTAAATAACTACAGGCCGCCTCAGAACAGTAAACCCTAGAGAGGAGGATTGTGAAATTGTTTTTAAATTTATACTTTACTTTTACTTTAAATCTACATGATGTGCAAACTTTGCCATTGAAACTAATTAAAAAATATTGACACGACTATTGTGGTTAAGATGGTTATGATGACTAAGTGGAAAGGGATTCTGACTTACTCTTTGTCTTTTGGATCAATATTACAGACTGAAGGGACACTGCTGGTTATCACTGCACAATATTTCATACAAGATTCTAATTAAACGCATTGAAGGGATATGTTCACTTCACCCGTTTTCGTAACAGACTGATGATGTGTAATACATTGTTGGAATGTCACTCATATAGGAAAGTAGGTACTTCACGCTATCAGACAGGGATAGGAAATTGGGCAACAGATAATTGGGTAGAGAAATGCAGGAACACATGTTAAAGGGAGATGTATATGGTTCCGTCAACATCAGTTAAAAGAACATTTACGGCTAAATTGTTTTCCATCGAGATATGTAGGACATAATGCCAAAACGATTCTGCCAGATCGACACTATTTGCATTGAACAAAAATATATGGAAGATTGACGGATACTGCTGTCACGAGCACAAGCACATTGGTTAAAAATCATTTACATTATTCACTTTTTTATAGGGACACAACACTTATTACCATCATACACATACAGTTTTACCTCTGCTGCGATCATCTTTGCACACAAAATGCCTATTGACTGACGACTAAAGCCGTCATGTCCTAAATGAGAGAAACCATTTTGACGGCTATAGTCGTCATGTCCGCGAACATGGAATTCGGTACAAGAATAAATTACCGTTCGTCCGGCTTAGCTTTACAAATGCTCAAAAGTTAATTTGGATGCAGGTTGGGTAAAAAAATCACTAGAATTGTTTCTAAAATCATCGTAAACTGTTATATTTCATGGAACAAAAATACATTCATTATATGCTTAGCAAAGGTTTAAATCAGAATATGGTATAGTTAAATGCCTACTGGTTTTTACAAAAAAATAAATTTGACGTATTACGTTAGTTGAGGTCAGCAAATTCAAGATTTTCACTAAGGAAAATTTTCAATTAATTGATTTTTATTTGGTTATGGCTATTGGCCTCTTAAAGATTTTATAAATAACATTTTGTTTCCTTACTAAAATCAACGTTTTAAATACTCCAAAAAAACAAAAAATCAACCCCGCCCGTTGATTGATTACATCGAAACATCTCACGTTGAAAAGTTAAGAACCTAAACTGTAATGTTAATTTATACTAATCGATAACTACAGAATAGTAAGATCAAGTTCAGCTACGGACCGTTTCGCATTATTCTCTTCACTTTGGAATAATATGTCCCCAATTACGATAGTGCTGCAGTAATGACAGTTGTTTTCAGATCGAATCGGGTCGTTTTGGACCGGCGCTAAAACGAGGGTGGGGTGGTTTATTTCATGTAGGTTTGGCAGTTTTATACTCTGAGATTGCTATGCTGCACTTTTATGGATTTCAGGTGATCGTATCGTGTGACAAGTCATTTCTCATCGTATTCGAAGGAGGAATGAATTTGCAGGTACTTAAAAAATTTTGCTCTACGACAACAGTAACGGTGCTGTTTTTTTTTACGACATAAGCAAATAAAAAAATACATAAAAGTGACTTCTCTTCCCTTCTCACAAGCTTGCTCTGTATACCTAGAATAACTGTTTCACCATAAGGTTCGGTGAAATTTGGACTACTTCTATAACATTTATCGATTATCCTTAAAAATAATGAAATATAGGTGTATTAATTAACACGTTCACTGCCAGCCTTGGACAATGATAGATTGGAAAACTCCGGCATGTAAACTTGGAAAGCTCTGTCACCCATATTTAACACTAAACTTAGAGTAGGTAGTCAAAAACCGCGTTCGTACAATTTTATTTTTTGATTCATTCAAACACTGGGCCAGAATGAAAATAACACGTCGCGACAGTTGTCAAATGTACACTGAGCATTGAAAGTTGTATTGACGCACACGCCAACTGGCGGGTGCGGAGTTTCTCAAAAAATTCGAACTTCGCCAAATGGCGGAGTTGGCAGAGAACCTGTTAAAAATATTGTTTGCTATCGCAATGTATTTATTTAAGTACCCATTGTAGTTAAGTAAGTGAAAAAGTAATTTATTTTTTATTGAAATTAAAATAAAATAAATATGGTCTCTTGAAGAAGGCTAGATCAAACAAGGAAGAAAAAACAAATGCCGGTAGATCGTCCCACATACCAACCGTTCGTAGAACGAGCTAAATAATAAACTTTCTTTTTATAAAAGACTTGTTTTTCGGGTAAATAACTTTGGGTAGATTTCCGTTTTGTGTCAACACAATAATTAATTGATCAAATAGCAAAATGATACAATTCGCAGGAGTGTCAATATTCACCTTATGATTTTCATCGAATTATATTACTTACAATGAAACTTGAACACCCTTATTTTCTTCTTCAATTTTTAAAGTTTGAAGTAAAATCAAGAGCTCGTTAAAGTGATAAATTTTCTAAGTGAAAATAATGACGTTGACCTTAAAATTCGAATAAATTGTCGCTGTACAAATTTCACTTTACATACCGTTCTTCCGTTCATGAAATCTTGTAAGAAACACGAACAGATTTTCTGCTTTATTTTTAATATTGAGTGTGACACTATAATAATAATAATAATAATATTTGGCTAATTTATATAGCACCGTTTTCGTGAGAAATCACCTCAAGGGCGCTGTACAAATATATTTCTTAAATAGTTTACACTAGAACTACTGACTTAAAACTAGTGACTTACGTCTGAGACTTATATCTAGAGACTTACGACTAAGGCCTATAACTATTATCTTAATAAAATATATATTTACATATGTAGAAACATATAACTAAAATTTACATTAACAATCTAATTTTACAAGAGCCAGAGGAAGGAGGAAGTTCTATTATATTAGTGCGTTTATAAAATTAGTTTTTATTATTAGCTGGAAATATATCTTAAATTGATGAATGAAATTAACCGTCGTTCTTTAACGCATTTAAATGATTCATCTGCCAACAATTAAACCAATTTACGTGTTATGTTCCCGCTGATATTATCCATTCTCCATTGGTAGGCAAGTCAATAGCATTTTGAGTTTATCATAAGTAGTTGAACGCAATCGATAGAGAATTATCTTATAACAAACTAATCCTTTTGCTTACCAAAAATCCCATAAAAACCAACCACATCCCATCATCATATAATAATTTCTCGTAAAATTTATAATAAGTCTTAGAGTATTTGTCACAATAATATTTATTAGTTCTATCGTATCTGGGGGTTGTTATTGTATTATGTATGTGTTAAGGTTCGGGAACAGGGTGGATCTGTTGTAGAACATAAATACAGGGTGGCTCACAAAGATAAGACAAACGTGGCGGCTTAACGAAGCGGTGGGAAGACAGCCAATACGAGATACAGACAAAGGAACGTGCATTTCCAAGATGCTACTGGGTGCCCAGAAACCATGTATTCCTACAATACAAGATCTTCACAATATATTTTTATTTATAAAGCACACAAACGCGCTCCTTTCAAATCATCGATACCATTAAACATCTAGAAAATACTGGATTGCAAAAAAATACATAATTGTCCAATTTACGATCCAGAAAAATATTGATAACTTTGGATCTACGTGACTGGTACGTGTGTAGTTCCGAGAAGATTTTCCTGTTGAAAGCCAACCTCTCAAAGTCACGAGAGGAAAAATAAGGTAGTAGTCTCATGGTAGAAATGCCCATTAAAAATTATGAAACCCTAATTAACAGGTTATTTTAGGGTGTAGTTATAATAACTACAATAATTTCTACTGCTAAATCATAAATTAAAATGAACAAATTAAATCCATGAATGGTGTATTATATTGAATTACTTATCATTATCATTTTACCCAGTTCCCCACTTTCACAGATGGTGACGGTTTCACAAACACCAAAAAAACTTTTTTCATCATTCTTTTTAATAATAAATATGATTTATGTCTTTGACTCCGCTCTCAGTGCAGTCATCCGGTAAAAAGCTACGCAAACTCACTTTGACAACAACTGCCAAACGCTGAATAACTCTACCTATTGTACCTTTTAGCTGAATTTATCTGAACTTTGTTTGTTTAGTAAAACGTCAGGTAGAAGCTCATTTATTACCTACTGTAGATCGAAAAATTCAAACATAAAAGAATAAATTTCACATTAAGTCTGAAAAAAGTGTATTTAAAACTGACGATGTTTTTCTTTTGTGATGAAAAATAAACCATAAAAATTTAAAAATATCACCCTTTATTAAAAATATATTTTTCGACAAAAGTATAATCATTAACCTTTCTCATGCTACACTCGAAAATTCCATCCTGTTACCAAGTTGAAACGCCAGCGTTACCATAATGTTTGGTTTTCAATACATAATTTAAACGAATACCGCAAGTATTCCGACTGCTCGGAGGCAGTCGGTCTATGGCATCCCAAAATGAGACATTTCGTGATGCTGAATGAGTAAGAAGGTGGTGAGGAAGGTTATTTATATCTGTCACAAAAAGTTTTGATTCTAAACGGTGATCTTTCGTCAGGGTGATAACCAAAAGTATCTACCGCTCTATCATACTAATAAAGGTACTAAAAGTAACGTAATTTATTTTGGGGGCCTTATACCGTGTTAAGCTTCCACCTTCTTTGCACACAGCGTTTGTGCTCATCATCAGGGCAGATACCTACGCAGATTGTTGTGAAGTTTATGTAAATGTATTTAGTATCGATACAATGCTGCGCGCGTCAATCTTCTAAGGGCCGGTGTTTAAGTATAATTAATGTGGGTTTGGGCGTTTAGTTTTGGTGTAGCTGTCAAGTACCTAGAGTACCATTAAGAGTAGGTAAGTACCTATCTACTCTATATAGGCAACGATACATTACAATGTATTTGTAAGAATTTTCATCTATCCAATACGACGATTTAAAATTCAAACGCGCATCGCCGAGATGTGCCCACCCTGCAAACATCCCGGATGGCTGAAGCAACTGTGATGCATTCAAGGCATGTCGAACAACCGGAAATGCATGTTACTATCCAGTCCCAGTCTTCGCTTTGCGAATACACACACACGTACACCTTCATAATGCAACGGACTCTCTGCACAGTACATGCAAACGCTGTGTCGCAGTGGTGCATTGGTGCTGGAATGCGACGTAACGCCATTTTAGTACTGCTTGTTGCGAGAAATGAAAAATTTTCACCTGAAGACTGGCCTACAGTTTATTTAACATTATTTCAAACCCGTGAAAAATCACAATGGCTGTCTGACATCTTGATTTTTGACAAATAAGTTCCAATTTTTTAAATAAAATATACAAATATATATATTTTTTAAGACAATATTAGCGACTCTCAGTCGAAAATTTGAAACAGAATAATCAGAAAACTATTTGGTTTCATCTAAGAATTAGACACGTAGAAAAGTCAATAGATGTCGCACAATAAAACGGATTTTTATTCATAAAGACACTTTCTAGATTGCATTTAGTCCGGGATGAATCTTGCAATCATACATGAAGGTAGCAACCAATAAAAATATGCGGTATGATACGATGTGTGAATGTGAATGAGGCAAGGAGTGTGTGCAAAGACCGAGTTGTTTGTTGGTTCGTCTTCTCTGCTTACCCCTGCGGGGAAACGTGCAAATGGTTGGTTAGATAGTTGGTTGGTTAATGAAAGTGAAGCTGATGCTTTTAGTAGAATTATGACACATTAAAATATGACCGAAAGGGATAGGGTCGGATTAGCTTAGTGGTAGAGCAAATCCCAGGCAAAACGGAGGTCCTGGGTTCGATTCTTAAATGCGACTGAATCTTTTTTTGAATTTTATGTTTCAAATTTTCATTTGAGAGTCGCTAACACTGTCTTGAAGGATTAAAAAAAATGTTATAGGCAGGTAATTAACGAATCACTGAATTCTTCAAACATCTGATTCCAACTATGAAAATGACATTCATTCAAAGATAATTTGAGTTCATTGTCAATTCAAAATGTTTCAACTATTAAATGACAATATATTCAAACTTTCAGTTATGTACTAATTGTATTGTTTATATGATTTGTGTAATTCGTAATCCTCACTTCACGTTTAGTGACAAATTAATAATAAATAATGATTGATTAAAAAATCTTACCTTAATTATTAATAGTTGCATTAAAACGGCTTTATATTTTGAATATCATCATATAAATTTTTCCTTAACTTAATTCAGCAACAAAAGTTCGTTTATCAGTTTGCAATGAAAGTGCATTTTTCATAAAACTGGGACCATATTTTTGTAATCATCTATAATATAAAATCAAACGTTCCGGCACCGGAAAATTTAGGAGTGCATCCCTGCTGTGTCACTTTATTGCTCGGTGCATTATTCTACATCGACATATTTATTTATCAGGCATTCCAGGCGATTGGCTCCACAAATGCTATATTGTTTAGAATACCAAATAACGTGAAGTCTACGGACGTTTTTAGAATCCACGTTTCTGAATGGATATTAAAATCTCGTTTATCATTTTGTATGTTTTAGGTTTTGCAAATTATGCAAAACATGAAATCCAAAACACGGATAGGAATTCTCTAATGGCTTTTTTCCAAATCATTTCTTGTATAAGTATAAGTTGTCGCTAATTTAGAATATGGATAAAACTAATTAAACGATAATCCCTCGAAGTGGGACCTACTTGAAGGAATACTCATGTCAGTTTTAAGATTTCTTGTTGGATCTCTTGTTCTTCTGGAACCATACAGACCAATGGAATAAATTATTTATCTGCTGAAGAAAGAGTTTAGAATTTTGATAATGTTTGATCAATTTTTGCAGAAATACAAAAAAAATATTTTTGACACACTTAAGCTTTGATAATGTTTAAAAAATTTTTGCAGAAAAAAAAATATTTTGGACACAGTTAGATTTTGAAAATGTTTGATCAATTTTTGCAGAAATACAAACAAATATTTGGGACTTTTTATCTTTTAATAGAATATATTATGCAAAAAAATTAAAGTCAATAACATGATGATGAAAGACGAGCTTTGTTTTTCATAGATTACACTTCGCTAAGGTTAGAACCGTGAAAGCAAGGATAATTATTGAATTATCCAGATTTTAAGCCATACGAATTGTGTCGAAATTAGAGTGTTGTTATTTTTGTTTTGTTACATTGAATCGGAAAACATCCTGCTTCCTTTATAAATCTTTAAAAAAACACAATTGTCACAGGGAAAGGATGTTTGCTAAACAGAGTAACCGTCCCAACTCCGCCTGAATAAATATTTATCACCTGCCTAGCTGATACCTGATTCTGAGAAAGAGACCTTTGAAAGGTGCTGTGGAGGTATTCGGAGATCTGTGACAAACGTAATGGTTTTTGTTTTTTTCCATTCGCTTAGTTCGCAAATATACCGTAGTTTAAGGCCTCGAATCGGACCCCGGGGATAAATAAAGGGTGAGAGCAAGAAAGGCACTGAGCTGGTAAGATGCTAAAATAACAGATAAAATAACTTTAGGGTTCTGGATAAGATGGCGTTAAAACTTATAACGTTGAAAGCTTTTTTGTGAAACAGTTTTCGTTTAGTAGACATCAATATATTTCGATCATATTTTGGACATTTTGAGGAACACTGACATTGATGAAGTGACTCTCCTGGGTGCTTTCTTATTATCTCTTTAACACATACGCAAAACATTTTGAATGTATGTTTCCTGTACATAACTTAGTCAGTTAATTGTATATTAACCTGATAAAGTTTAGAAACAATTTTGAAACTAGTCGTCTTAAAAGGAACAACTGCGCGGCCTTTTTCATACAAAGCGTAATTTTTTGTGTGGATTTGAGGCAAAATACAAAACCAAACTAAATACACATTTTAAAATCAATGTGTAATTAGGATGTGAGCTATTGTATTTATTTGTGTTTTTTTAATTATAAACTTAACACACGGATTTTCATGATTTTAGAGACGGATTTGGCAATCTCTTTTTGAGTAAATGATAATTATTTAGAAAACAATTTGTCCACTGTATAGTAAAACATAAAATTTAAAAAAATATTGTTGGTTTAAATTCCAAATATTGTGTTGGAAGACCAAATTTTCACAACATATAAGTTTAAATTTCGACCCAAATAAAAGCCTTTTTTTGGTTGTTTATTTAAATTTTATTATATTTCGTTTTCAGGACATTTTAATAGATAATTGATACTCACAAAAAGAATGTAAAATTTGCCCCTAAAATAACGAAAAATCAAATTCTTTCATGGCCTGTATTCTATAAATTAAAAAAAAATATTTAAATAGCTCACACGCATACTAGATTTTTGCTATACATTTAGATGTTTTTTTTATTATTCAATTTTGTTGAGGATATTTTGAATTATTTTTCTATTATTTAAAAGGCCGCGCAGCTGTTCCCCAAGAATGCATATAAATAATTAAAGCAGTCTTTAAAACAATAATATCTATATTTGCAAAAAAAGTATTTTTTTTACAATCCGAACAGAAAAATCATATACTGAAAGTATCAAACGGCTAAACGGAGTCAAACGTCATTTAGCCTTTCCGTCCAGATTTGCCAATTATTTTCTTTACTTATTTTCATCCTGCAGCGTAATTCACATCAATAGTTTTTGATAAACCTATTCATATACTGTCAAATCGTAGGACAAATCATCAGGCTATGAATAGGAAAGTCAACAATAATACACACATCTGTACATTTACGCAAAGTAATACACGATATTGGTTTATCACCGAAAACGAGATTATGTAAGCATTTTATATAATACTGTACAGCCTTGTATTGGTCACCGACAGCGGGTCTGCTGGTTGCCTCGGTAGCTTAGAGCAGTGGCCGGTTTTTGGTTTATCTTATTGTTACAGGCGAACAATTTAAGAAAGGTGCGACAAGCGCCAGAATACTGACTATATAATATCCCAAACATGTTTTATCGATGAATCTGCTGGACCGTATCGGAAAAAGCTCTATTTGGTTCACTTGAGAAAACTGTACAAAGTAAAGCAATAAGACCACGTTTTTGAAGAAAAAAATTCGAGAAAGACATTATTATTTTAATCGAAATTCACAACTAATTCTGTCAGATATTTGCCTGTTTTTCAGAACAAATAGAAATAGCTGTTAAGTGTCTTTCCGTAAAATGGTTTCACATGTAAAGTCATACTTTGAAAAAAGATTAATAAGTAATAGTTATAATGATAAAAGGATCGGTTTTATGAAAAGAAGGTTGAATAATATAAATTATAATGCAAATGAAAATCAATTCAGTTAACGACATATATTTTTAGTATTTTTAGTTTTAAGTTATAATAAAGGATTCTTTATTTATTTAATAGAAATCTAAAGGTGGTCAAAAACTCGAAGATAATTTCTGAGAGTTGAGTTTCAAAAGTTGTCACTACATTATTATATTTAAGTTAGTCGAATAATTAATGAATTCCTAGGGCGCCACACAGTGGACGGAATGAAGAAAAAACAGGAATTAATTGTTTGCTGGCTAAATATTAGTGCAATATTTTTTTTAAATATAATTAATGAATTATAACTATTTTTAAGTTAAAATATATAAATATACTCTTATGTAGAAATTTCTTCATTAATTGTAGTGAAAAATTCTTAATGTTTTTGTAAAATGTAGGGCTCAAAATGTTAGAACCTGTCGCTATGTGGTATTTTTGTGTTACGTAATTAATTAAAAACTCTTTTGATTTCACAGAAGTGGCATTTAATATACCCCGTTCTTTTAATGCCTCGAATAATTCTCTCCGGGGAATGCATATAGGCCTTCCTGAAAATAACAAAATTGTTCAAGGAAGGACAAAAGATGATCACAATTTATATATGACATTAAAGGTGAGACTTCAGTCTACAATACTTACATATTCATAAATGGGAACAAACGATGTTTTGTTTCTAAATGCTAATTGAAATATGCATTTTAACAGCAAAAAAATTCAAAAATAGTGTAAAATTAGATGTTAGTTCAAATCTCACACACATGATATATGGATTTATAGTTTAGTAAATTAAATTAAGAATACCTTGAGGAATGTCAGCCATAACAAACTTTTGTAAATATATCCAAACGTCACTTATTAGACAACCGTCTCTGCTCACGCGTAGGAGTGAACTGAAAAACGCGATGTCGAACATCCAACTTACGACACACTTTGCAGCGTTGCCAAACTTCCATCAAGCCCTATTGACATATTTAAATTAACACATAAAATGCAGAAACTATTGTACTACACTAAAAAAAATATAAATATTAAAAAAATTAACATTTGCAAAAACCACTTAATTCGCGTTTTTTTTCCATTCCGTCCAAAGTGCGGTTGTCTAATAAGTGACGTTTGGATATATTTACAAAAGTTTGTTATGGCTGACATTCCTCAAGGTATTCTTAATTTAATTTACTAAACTATATATCCATATATCATGTGTGTGAGATTTGAACTAACATCTAATTTTACACTATTTTTGAATTTTTTTGCTGTTAAAATGCATATTTCAATTAGCATTTAGAAACAAAACATCGTTTGTTCCCATTTATGAATATATAAGTATTGTAGACTGAAGTCTCACCTTTAATGTCATATATAAATTGTGATCATCTTTTGTCCTTCCTTGAACAATTTTGTTATTTTCAGGAAGGCCTATATGCATTCCCCGGAGAGAATTATTCGAGGCATTAAAAGAACGGGGTATATTAAATGCCACTTCTGTAAAATCAAAAGAGTTTTTAATTAATTACGTAACACAAAAATACCACATAGCGGCAGGTTCTAACATTTTGAGCCCTACATTTTACAAAAACATTAAGAATTTTTCACTACAATTAATGAAGAAATTTCTACATAAGAGTATATTTATATATTTTAACTTAAAAATAGTTATAATTCATTAATTATATTTAAAAAAAATATTGCACTAATATTTAGCCAGCAAACAATTAATTCCTGTTTTTTCTTCATTCCGTCCACTGTGAACCGTCTCTGCTCACGCGTAGGAGTGAACTGAAAAACGCGATGTCGAACATCCAACTTACGACACACTTTGCAGCGTTGCCAAACTTCCATCAAGCCCTATTGACATATTTAAATTAACACATAAAATGCAGAAACTATTGTACTACACTAAAAAAAATATAAATATTAAAAAAATTAACATTTGCAAAAACCACTTAATTCGCGTTTTTTTTCCATTCCGTCCAAAGTGCGCCAGTTTGTTTAAACAAAAAAGACAAGAAATTATTTAAATATGCCACCATGATAAACCAAAAATTGTTTAATTTTAAATTATAATGTCACATCACAAAGTAACCGCTTCATATGAAGAAAAAATTATTTAATTTAATAATATGATTATTTCTTATATAATATGATTCGCCGTGGTCTCTTCGTGTCCATAATGTGTTCCCTGCCGCTCTGCTGGATCAGAACCATCTGAACGGATCAGTGAACTAAACGCAGCTGTCATCGTAGTCGTGTCATCGATACGATTACCTAGTAGAGTCGGGGCTTGTTGTTTTAAAACCATTGTCATCGTAATTGTGTTGCTGTTCCTCTTGAATTCCGTACTTCTTCTACCATTCACTTTCTCGAGTATATTTAGACTTTCTGACGTATATGTACGGGCCATATAATTGTTATTTATATTATTTTTCAGTATGGTAACATACGCTTTGCATTCTTTCCACATATACTCACTTGTAATACGAACAAATGATATGGTCAGGGATCTCATTTATATAGCGTTTACTCTTATATATATACACATTTAAAAAATCCTAGCACCCCTGTTTTAAGAAACGGACTAGATACGTATCGACTTTTAAAAATATTAAATGAAAAACACAAAAAAAAACAATCGTTCATTGAGCAGGTACAAGGAGGTACTAAATCATGTGTATGTTTGAGAGATCTGACATTTCAGCTTGGCGTGACCTCCTCATCTAATTGTTGGTTTGTTCCTTTCAAATTACGTCCCGTAACGAGCGGCCGTACCACGTTTGGTTCCGTCGTTACGTGAAAACATTCTTTTTACAATTCCACCCGCTAGCCAATAAATCCACCTTCGCTATTGGCCGCGACGCGCTGCCAAACTTTGGTCAGTGTAGTTCGGGTTTTCAGCTTCGAGATTCGAGCTGATTTACGATTGTTCCAGTAATTAGTTGCGCTCCACGAGCCCCTGTTATATGGACCACAACTTCTTGATCGCGTCTTAACGTAACTGGAAAAGATCACAATACCTTGCAAATAGATTGCTTTCGAACAAAATGGAGACAAATTGTTTTTCAATGAATACGAAAATTAGAGAAAAGGCACTCAGGTTAAGTGTCGTATTTCAAACCATTGTTTTACTTTAAAACAGAAAAATACTGATTGAAAGCAATTCTTTTAGCTGTGGTATTGTGTCTCTTCTCCAGACTCTACTGTTACTCTATTGCTTTGATAAAGTTTGAACAAAAATACAAAAAGGTTATACCCATGAAATCAAAGATTTCCAGCGATATAAGTTATAAGCCTTTACAGATGAGCTTGTGCAAACTTACGGCAGATTTCAACCACCGCCGCTTTAGCTACACCACTTACAGTAGGTGGCCAAATTAATAGGTAAGCCTACAAAAAATATTATGATTGCAGGTTTTTGCATTATTATTTTTAAACAGAGGGTATTTATACCTTTATACAATTAAAGCGACATACGTCTCTAATAACGGGGGTTATTAGAGGCTCATAGTTGAATTATTTTTGTTGAACATGAAAAAATCTCAAATGTTTCTAGAAGGGTCCCTACGGATAAACTTTATTTCTATTTTAAATTAATACAAACAGAACCTTACCATAAAAATATTATAAGTAAAACGGTTTGAAATTTAAGTAAAATGTTTTTCAACTATAAAACTAGCGGTATATTTTATTTTTCTAGATGATGAATTAGTAATTTCTCAATTGATCACTCAATTGAAACATTTGATATTTAATTAATATCTTCATCAGAAATAATTCAAATAAACCCCACGGAAAGGTCAATTTTCCAGCCCTGCTAAGGTAAAATCTACCGTAGGTCCGTCCATTACGCCGGACCGCGCGGTTAATATTGTTTTTACACGACTTCATCGCTTATGTCGTTAAGACTTCCACTATAGTTAAGAGATTTGATAGGGAAAATTCAACCGCAGGTCTGTCCAATAAATTAGGGCCGCGCTTGGCATATTTTTGTGCACGGCTGCTTCACTTACGTTGTTAAGATTCTGGCTTTATTTCAGGATATTGTCCCATCTTAAAAATAAATTCTTTAATTTTAATAATACGTATTTGAGAAAAAGCACAATACAAAATGCTTAGAAAAATATCTTAGAACCTCTTTGGCGTTAGTTACGGTTACTTTTCTACAGGACGAAGCGACACCAGGTTGTTCTTGCAGAAGTAGTAACTCAGACTTCATATATAATTTTCTTTCTTTGCTCTTCCAACTAGGCGCAACCTTTTCGTACATTTTCTCCTATTTTCCAGGAAAATGTATGAATCGTATATAGAAAGAACTCTAGTGAAACATATTATGGCTTAAAAATATATATATTCGTATATATCACCAGGCAATCGGTGATTTATACGAATCGAATAATATGTAGGTTTTATTACTTCTGTAATTATCATACATGGAAGGAATAAAATTAAATTTTGTAAAATTTCCATTTTAATAAATGCAATTTCAGTATAATTAACGAAAAATTTCAATGTAATCATGATTCGTCAAACGTACTAATTTCGATTGTACGTGATATGCGTTATTCATAAGTGAAATAATTAACGTTTAATGAACTCAAACATGCTTTTAGCTTAAGTTTTATTTTCAAAATTCGAACTGCTTCTTAATAATATTTGCAGAAAAAGCTATAAAGCAGGTACCCGCCTATAAAATAATATTTTAACAGCATTTAAAAAATATATATCCCTTGATTTTTTAAGGCTCCGCGCTAGTCAATCATACTATTTTCGGTTCTCTGTAATATGCCTCAGATATTTTTGCGCGAAATCTAATAGATTGAACTCAAATTTGCTTAGTGTTTAAGGATAATTTTCAAAATTGTTACCGATTTTTTTATTTTTTTTTTTTTTATATTTACTCCACACAGGAGGCCCTGAAGAAAATAATTTCCCTCAGGGCCTATGTCATCTTTGGGGATGCTGTGTGGGGGGTCTTTTTGTGGAGAGGAAGGAGTGAACATGGGTCTTGAAGAGTCCCATGTTGTAGGAGGGAGGAAACACAGAGGCCGGCAGTTCGTTCCACAGCCGAGCTGGTGAACTTAAGAACGAATCATAGAAGCGACCCGTTCTCATGTGACAAGTGTCAACTGTGTACAAATGTTGGGCGCGCGTTTGGCGTGTATCCCGACTACGCACCGGTGCCGAAGGGATCAATGACGCTAGTTCCTCAGAGCATCTTCCATTGTAATACCGATAGAACAAGGACAGCATACCTACCTGACGCCTGTGCTCTAAAGATTGCAGTCCGTTTGTTAAGATTGGGGAATCTATCAAACGGACCGCCCGTTTCTGCACAGAGTCAAGGGTTTTTTTCAGGTATTTTGGGGCTCCAGACCAGAGATGGCTGCCAAATTCGACAGTAGGGCGCACTTGCGATTTGTACAGGGTGAGCAGTTGTGTACTATTAAAGTATCTGCGGGCCCTGTACAGTACGCCCAGCTTCTGAGAGGCCAACTTTACTCTAGCTTCGATGGAGCCCCCGTACCTGAGCTGGTCACTTATAGTTACACCAAGCATATCAATGGAAGGCCTGTTCGGAAGATTGCTTCCGTTGAAGGAGACTAGATTATCATTTGGATCCCTTTTAGACGTAATCAGACAGGATTGGGTCTTTGAAACATTAAATTCGACGAGATTATTTTTACCCCAGGAGGAAATACTCTCGAGATAACCGTCCATTCTCTGCTTCAAAGCCCTCCGAGCCGTTGGAGTTTGTGTGCCCTTTGGGGGCTTGTCAAACAAAAAGCTATCATGAACTGTACTGTCATCCGCGTAACAATGAATCGGTGCACATGTCAAAAGGTCATTGATGTGCAACAAAAACAAAGTCGGAGACAGAACCGATCCCTGTGGGACGCCAGCATTTATGGAGTGCGAGGAAGAGGTGAAACCGTCAGCAACCGCCTGAATCGACCTATCCCTTAAAAAGTCAGCAATCCACGTACACAGGGATGCGGGAAGTCCGTAAGAATGCAATTTGTTGACAAGTCCTCGGTGCCAGACCCGGTCAAAGGCCTTGGATATGTCTAGTGCGACCGTTTGGGTCTCACCGTGACGTTCCAGGCACCGCCCCCAAACATGCGTCACATACGCGAGAAGATCACCGCACGAGCGGTTCCGCCGGAATCCGTATTGACGGTCGTTGATAATTTTGTTCTTCTCGAGGTATGTGAGCAGTTTGTCGTTGATCACACGTTCCATCACTTTGGACAGAACTGATGTGATCGCTATGGGGCGGTAGTTGGCCGGGTTGGAGCGGTCACCTTTCTTGGGAATAGGGTGAATTACCGCTTTTTTCCAACCAGAGGGCACAGTGCCACACTTCAGGGACATTTTGAAGAGCTTTGTCAAAACTGGAACTATTTCCGCAGCACACCTCTGCAATACCAGGGCAGGTATTCCATCAGGTCCACTAGCTTTGTTAACATCGAGCCCCCGTATGACGTGGAGTACATCCCGATGCCGGATCCTCAGCTTTTTCATATAGAAGCCGCAGTGAGGAACCGACGGCGGAACAGCACCCCCGTCGTCGAGGGTCGAGTTTTCCGCAAACATTTTCCCTAAAAGGTTTGCCTTTTCGGTGGCGGTGTTTGCTAGTGAGCCGTCAGGTCTGGTAAGAGGTGGCAAACTGGGTTTGCAAAAATTTCGACCTATTGAGCCCGCAAGCGACCAGAATGCTCTGCTGCCATGCGGGCAGGCAGCCAGCTTTTTGCTGATCTGCAGGTCGTGTTCGAATTTTGACCTATTGATGATTCTCTTGCATTCCTTTGCCGATTTGTTGTATGCTGATCTGCTTTCGGGCGTTCGAGATGTGTTGTAGGCTCGGTAAGCCGCGTTTTTTCGTCGAACTGCTTCGGAGCATTGTCGACTGAACCATGGCTTTGAGCCCACACCAGTTTCTTTAGTAGTCGATTGTATGAAGCCATCCATCGCCGAATTGATGACTTCACCAATCTCCTGGGCACATCTTGAAGGGTCCGAAGTCCGAAAACAAACAGCTGACCACGGAAAAGCATTGAAATGGGCCCGCATACCGAACCAATCTGCTGACCTATAGTGCCACACTTTTCTCCTCAGCCTCTCATTGGTTGGTCTGAGGCTAACGGGGATTGATGTCGTCACTAGGCAGTGGTCAGATGATCCCAGAGGCGCTGTGACGTCAATCTTATAACTGTGTGGCACAGTAGTTAAGAATAGGTCTAACAGATTGGAGCGGTGAGTCTGGACATCAGGAACCCTTGTAGGCTCCTGAACCAATTGCTCTAATCCGTAGCAAATGGCAAAGGATTCCGCCTGTCGGCCAGCCGAGTCCGTTGGGCCTGAGAACTTCAACCATGGTTCGTTATGAACGTTGAAGTCCCCCAGAACAACAAACTCGGCCGAAGGGTAGCGGGGCAAGAGATCATCAATAGTATCGCTCAAATGTTTGAAGAGCTCGGAAGTGTCTGATTCGCTATGGTTCGGTGAGCGGTATAGACATGCGTAGAATCTTGCCGTACTGGCAAGATTGACGCGCACCCACATTACGTCGAATCTGGAGTTTTCCAGACTCAATAGTCGCACACAGTTGACGTCAGCTCGACTATAGAGGCAGACTCCTCCTTTCAGTCGGAATTTGCTTGCGAGGGTAAAGCCCGGGCAGTCCAGATAGGAGGAGTCTGGCGGCTCGGCTATCTGAGTTTCGGATAGGAAAAGAAGGTTGGGACGTTGGGACAAAAGATGGTGATGGACGGAATTTAAATTTGTGTGCAGGCCGCGAATGTTGGCAAAATTTACCAACAGTTTTGGCCCGCACCGGGGACGCCTGCTACTCGCCGCTGTAAAGATGTTATGTTTGTTTTTATGTATATTCATGATTTTAATTTATTTTTTTTTGTTTTTTTTTGTTTTTAAGGGTATGAAGTGAAAGGAAGGTCTGGAATGGAAAGGTGTGAGGGGTGGGTAGGAATATGGGGTTCAGGCTGTCCAGGAGTGATGAGCGTTTGGTTCCAGCCCACCCACTGCGGTGCTAGGCGATAGGCTGGGAGAGTCCGGCTGGAGAGGGCATCCAATGCGCCCCAAACGCTGCTGCTGGGTCCCCTCCGGTCACGAACCGGCACAACAGCAGTGGCGGGGTTTTTACACTCGCTGATGGGGCAGCCCACCCTTAGTCGTGAGCCTGAGGGTCGGGCCCCTGTACTATCGAGCGGCCCGGACAGCGGTAACCGGTTGTAAAGGGTCTCCCTCAACCAGCATCTCCCAACCGGCCCGCCACGCAGAAGGTGGGCCGACGCACCCGCCACCAAGACCTGGGCAAACCTTAACCCATGAACCCGGGCACCCCTGCTAAGTCACCAAACGTAGCGAACCACTTGGGGTGACCTGTGGCAGAGGTGTTGGTCATCCAATAAATGGTTCCCAGGGCGGCGGTATAATATTTATATTATGCCGTAGATTATAACAATAATTCCGACAAACGATAAAGAACCTACATATAATTGCAATTAAGAAAATTATATTGATTGTCCTTTTCAACTGATCTGTCAAGAATTATCTTGTGACTATTCACAGGTATGCGAAATTCTTGTAAAATATTTATTGAGGTAGAATACTTGTTGCTAGATATTAAAAAAAATTTAAAGGTAGATTTTTGGAAGAAGATTTTTACTTCTTATTTCTCAAGAATATTCCTTACTCCAAAAATAATCCCAGTAAATACGTGATGCCGATATATTCTATTAATAAAGTAGTATCAGTGTTCATACGAAAGATATCAATTCTTCCTTACCTCTCGGGGAAAATATATTGTGGAAATGCTTTTTAAGGAACCCTAGAGGAATTCTTCGTTACACAAGAAGCTTATTTTTCAAAGAAGTTATTTTTTATGAATATAAGAAGTATTAGAAAAAGCAAAAAATATCAAATTTCAGCTGAACTAGGATTTTTGTAATCTCTTGATTGTATACAACCATTGATGTATGTTGTATTCAGTCAATGTATACAACAATCCAAATCTTTCTATAGGCCTTACTGAGATCGAAAGATGTTTCCGAAAAATTAATTTTAGCAATGGCTTTGAACTACTCGAGTGATTTTCGGCATATTATGCCGTTCTTGCAAAACGTCTTGAGTGATCGCACTCCATAATACGCCATTTTCGACTTGCGGATTTCGCGTCTTTATAAAGCTCGCCACTATTTTTTGAATTTTTTTTTTATAAACCGTAAAAATATAGGATAAATGTTAAAATGTAGGTAAATTTATTGGCTGTATAGCAAAATAATCAGTTTATACGTCTACCTATTGGAATTCATAGGTAAGATTTTTTTAAATAGTGGCGAGAATTTTCCAACTATAAAACCAATCACTCAACTCATATTCCAATTATTGACAATTAATTTGTTTAAAATAATACAAAGCACCTACTCGCGCATTCCAGAGTGAAATATACTCTCAGAATTGCCTAGGTGTAAGACCTCCATTCAGAATTTAAACGTAGCTTGAAAAGGGCTTTAGCGGGGTTTTATTACCGGATTTGAATAGTCAGGTACTCCTTCACCTTTCTCTTCCCCATCTTTTTCCCATCCCAATTACCTTCAATACTTACTTACTTACTCCAGACGGTCAACACTTCATCACTGGTTCTTGTTGTGCAGTTTGCTCTGATATGTAACTCATTTAATGTACAAAACGTTCTTAGTTTGTAAAAAAATAAAATTAAATATATTATGGATACAAGATGTCCCAAAAAATAGTATCAAGGGGAAGTCTAGAAGTTCAGCATCTCCATGACTACCCAATCACCCACATGTATGTTGCGCGATTTTTTGTAATTTTCGAGTTCTTGGTGATTTTATTTGTGAAACCTTAACTTAAAGAGATTATTGGTCACAGACACATGAATTATCGAGATTTACGCGGTTATTTTGCGATACTTGAATGGGTCAGAGAAAAGAATTTTGTTCTCCTCTCTGCCATTTATTTAGGTTTAAATGCCCCACATCATTATTACACAATAAAGCGTACTCAGGGCAGCAATTCTTCTGGCGGTTTTTAGTAGAACCACACAATGGTCAATTTGTACAATAAAACAGTAAAATATAACAGGCACTTCTTGACATTAATCATATCCCGGCAAAGACACTACTTGAGATGAATTTTCACTTTTCCACGACGGATTCGGTGAACTGTAACAACCTTGCTAGGTCATTACAGAGCTGTAATTGACAACTGAATTACGTCAAAATAAATAACTGTATAACTTATTTTCTGAGTATTTTGGATCTGTATTTTCGAATGCTCAACCTGCACATACAAGCAATGCCAGTCTTTGCTCTAATTCAAATAGCATAATCAACTCAATCGAGATCAATGAAGATATCACATTCAAATACCTTAAGTCCATTGATATCAAAAAGGGACCAGGGGATGATCAAATTCCAGGGATCTTCATAAATTATTGTAGTAAACAATTGACACCCCCCATTTTTGTTATTTTCAAACTATCGCTATCTGAAGGAACATTTCCCGACAAGTGGAAAACAGCCTTGATTACCCCAATTTATAAAAATGGCAGCAAAAATGATGTCTCGAATTATCGACCTATATCCAAATTACCGATACTAAGTAAAGTATTGGAAAAAATTGTTTATGATCAATTATATTCTACTATCTCACCCTCACTCTTAAATAATCAACACGGCTTCATGAAAAATCGCTCTACAACTTCAAATCTTGCATTTTTTACAAAGTTTCTTCATGCTCAAATGGATATGCGATGCCAGGTAAATGCCATTTATACGGATTATTCTAAAGCATTTGACCGTGTTAATCATTATATTCTTTTACAAAAGTTATTAGGTCTAGGAATTCACGGTGACCTCTATAGATGGATCGCATCATACGTCAATAATCGGCACCAAATCACGGTTGTCAATGGTTTTGCATCTTGCTTAACGGAAATCGTCTCAGGTGTGCCCCAGGGGTCGCATCTTGGACCACTCTTATTTAATATTTATATAAATGACGTTTACGTATGCTTTAAAAATAGTTACTTTGTTTTATACGCGGATAACATGAAAATTTATAAAGCTATACAGTGTTTACCCGATTGTATGGAATTGCAAAGCGATCTTGATAATTTGTGCGTATATTGTGAATCAAATTTATTGTCCTTAAACATATCTAAGTGTCACTCGATTACATTTACTAGAAATAAAAACAAAATCATCTATCCATACAACTTGCATAACAAACCTTTACAACCTATGTCTACGTGTAAAGATCTAGGTGTTTACTTAGATAGCAAATTAATTTTTGACAAGCACATTTTTTTTTTTTATTAATATCAATAGCAAAATTTGTACATTGTGTAGGTTTAAAGTATAATATAAGTATATTTTTTTCACAGTCCTCCTCACTAGGGTTTCCTGTTCTGAGGCGGCCTGTAGTTTTTCTTAAATTTTTGTATTTAGTTTTGAATTGTATTTACATTGTCTTCATAATGTTTGTAAGTTGATTATTACTTTGATCTCTAAGCCATGTTTTGACTTTTGTTTTAAATATACTCATTTCGTTTATTTTTTTGGTTTCATTTGGTAGAGCATTGAACAATTTTATAGCATGGAATTTATTATTTCTCTGTCCAAAGGATGTGTTCAAACTGGGAGTAATCAGGATATTTTCGCTTTTTGCCCTGGTTGTGTATTTACGTTGGGCAGTGGAGTATTCGTATATGTTTTTTTTCAGTTTAAATAAAATATTTTTTGAATATAGTTTCTGTACATTGTAAACATTGAAGTTTTTGAATATTTCTTCTGTCGGAGTTCTAAGCGGAACTTTCAGTATAGTCTTTAATACTCCTTTTTGTGCTATATTGAGCCGCTCTGTGTGAGTGCTCAAAGCAGACCCCCATCCAGTTATTCCGTACTCTATTTGTGATTGACACAAAGCATAGTATACTTTTTTAATATCGTTTATATTGAGGATATTGCGAATGTTTCTAAAGAAGTATATGTACCTGGTTAGTTTTTTTGTAATTACATCTATATGTGAGTTCCAACGGAGATTATCATCAATTTCAATTCCAAGATATTTGATGCTTTTGGAGTGTGCTATAGTGGGACAGAGGCATGATAAGCCTTGATTTTTTTGATAAATTCCTTGGCATGAATGTAATTTGAGATTAAGGTCCTCTGACGGCTGCCCTCTGGCTGTTTTAGAAAATGTCAGATATTTTGTTTTATTGACATTAAGCGTCAGGGAGTTTCTTTTAAGCCAGTTTTGCAGGAGACCAAGTCCGTGTTCAGCTTCTTTGTAGGTATTTATCCAATCTTTTTCTTTAAATAAAATTACTGTGTCATCAGCAAAACTAATGATTTTTCCTCTTGTTTCTAGGTTACTGATATCATTAATGTATATTAAAAATAATATCGGACCTAGTACGCTTCCTTGTGGTACTCCATGGTTGATTAGGAGAGGTTTGCTTTTTCTCTTGTTAATTTGGACGCTCTGTGTACGCTCCGTCATATAGCTTTTTAGTAATTTTAGTGTTGTACATGACATACCAATTTTTGAAAGTTTTGAAAAAAGTATTTTGTGATCTATTGTGTCAAAAGCCTTTTGTAAGTCTATGAAGATTGCCAAAGTTTTTTCTCCACTGTCTAAACTTTTAGTGATCATATCGGTAATTTTTTCTATGGCGTCACTAGTACTTAAGTTCTCCCTAAATCCATACTGAGTTTTTGATAATTTTTTATTGTCTTCTAAGTAGGATAAGAGTTGTTTTTTTAGTGTTCTTTCCAATATTTTTGAAAATGCATTTAGTAGGCTTATTGGTCGGTAATTGTTTATGTCATTTTTACATCCTTGTTTAAATATTGGTATAACAATCGCTTTTTTGAGGGCTGTAGGGAATATGCTATTCGTTATAGACATGTTGACTAAGTATGTAAGTGGTTCGATAAGTTCTTTACAGAGATATTTTATTGCGTTGGTTGAGATTGTGTCCTCCCCCGAAGAAATATTTGATTTTAAAGAAGAAATTGTGTTTTTGATATTGTCAGCTGTAATTTGTTTAAAATTGAGCTGATTTCTTTGCTCAGGTGGTTCGTTTATTTGTACATCTTCATTACATTTTGTAACTTGCTTTGCTAGATTTGATCCTATATTTATGAAAAAATTATTGACGTATTCAAGTATTTGGTCAGGATTATCAGCGTATGTCCTGGGAACATTGTTTATATTCAGCACGTCAATTGATGTAACGTTGGCAGATTTAGAACTGGTTATTTCATTTATTATTTGCCACATTTTCCTGGGATTTTGTTTACAATCTACAATTTTTTTCTTATAGTAGGTTTCTTTTGTACACATAATAACTTTTTTGCAAATGTTTCTTTTGTAGTATCTTAACATGTGTATATCGTATGGAATTTTTTTAAGTTTCTTGTGTAACTCGTCTCTTTTTCTTATGCAGTTTATAACATTCTGTGTAATCCATGGTTTAATATGTATATTTTTGTGTGAGATTTTCTTAGTAATTTTTGTGGTATTAGATAGTATATTATTCTGAAGAAGTTCTATGAAATAATTCCATGCATCATTTGTATTGTTCATACTTTGCAGTTTTTTCCAATCGGTACATTGTAGATTATGTTTAATGATATTCCAGTTGATTTCTGTTTTTTCTGTTGTTAATGGTTTTTTCTTCATTTTATTTGACTTGTTTATTTTTATTGAAAGCATAGTTGTATAATGATCGGTTATAGTTGAATTAAATACAACAGTTTGAGTAATGTCTTTTGTTTTACTCATTATATGGTCTATGCAACTTTCACTGTTGTCCACTTTTCGAGTAGGAACATTTATTAAGCTTTCCAGTCCATGGGATGCTAGCATCTGCAGATATTGAATTCGCTTAGGGTGTCCATTTTCTAAAATATTTATATTTACATCTCCAATAATAAATATGTTTTTCGTTTCTTTAAGAAGGCAGAGTTCCTCGTCTACGGATTTAAGGAATGGGTCGATGTTTCTTGTTGAGGGCGATCGATAGATTGCTAATATAGCTTTTTCTTTACTGATTTTAATTTTTAAACAATTGGCATTTGTGATAATAATTTCTTCAACTTCGGCTTTTATTTCGTTTTTAATGTATATAATTACACCATCATTTTGTTTTTTGCTATTCATACTTGAGTAGGTTGTATATCCAGCAATTTCCAATTTCATGTATTTATGATTTATCCAACATTCAGTAAGTATTATTATTTGAAAATTAACTTTTAAATATTTCAATAAAATTTTCAATTCATCAAAATTTTTTCTTATGCTTCTTATGTTTTTGTGTAGTATATTGAAAGAGTTGTTATTTAAATTCGATAGATCATTTGGTTCCGAGGTTAATATAATGTCAGCCATTTTTTTTTTTTTTTTTCGTAATCGTTTTTGTGCCCTTTTGTTATACAATATTTTTTATATCATCTACATGTTTTATATAAATTATTTTTTCGGTTGGCATTCTTCGCGTCATTATTTTTCCATCTTTGAACCAAACGTAGGAGTACATTTTTTCATTGGCAGATTTTTTCGTTTTCCAGAGCAGTTCCCTTTGATATGGGCTCAATTCCTCTGCAATATAGATTGGTTCGGTGGAGATATCTTTTATAGCTGCATAATTAATATTTTTCCTTTTAGAAAGAAGATTGTCTCTTGTCTTTTTTTCCGCAAATTCCACTAGCAGTTTCGGTGGCGCATTGTTCCTTCTATCATGTGTCCTTTTTATATAAATTATATCATTGTGCTGGATTTCCATTCCTGCCGCCGCCGCAACTCTTTTTACTATCTCCATCTGCTGCTCTCCATTTTTTTGGGGAATGCCCGCTATTTCTAAGAAATTAGACCGAGATTTGTATTCGAGGTCTGAAATTTTTATTTCAAGTTGTTTAATAATGATATTCTTTTCCTGGTGTTCCTTTTTTATGTTTTCAAAATCATTTTCAATTTTTTTATTTTGTAGAATTGTTATTTCTAGTTTTTTTATTAGTTCATCGTACTGACTACTCATAAAATCAATGCTTTTTTGAGTGTCCTGGGTTTGTTTTTCAATTTTTGATATAATTTCTTTTTTCATGGATTCAAATTTTTTTTCAATAATCTGTATAATTTTATCAATGTTAAATTTTTCTTCGGTTTCCGTTATAACTCCCTTTCCTCTTGTATTTGCCATTTTCTATTTCTTTTTTTTTTTTTTTTGGTTTATTAATTATATTTTTATTAATGTTGGAACAAAAATGCCCCTAAGTATATATTAATTTATGTAAATTGTCTATGGCGAAATAGTTTTGTATTGTCTATGGTTATTGTATGTTTTCACCAAAGTTGATTTTGGGTTACAATGACAATACTCTTTTTGCATTTCAATTTACAAATGATTAATTTCACTGCCACCGTCACACATACTGCCACTTTGTCTAGCGTATCACTATATATTGTTTTTTTAAGCGGGTTATGTTATTAGGTTGTTTTATTGACACTATATTGATATTATTTACCGTGCTGTCAAAAACGGCTATTGAGTCAAATCATAGACAATTGGCAACTGATTGACATTGATGACTGATGACTGACATTGAACACATTATTTCAAAATCCTACAGAATGCTAGGTTTCTTATTAAGAATATGCAAAGTTTTCAAAAGTGCTAAGACTCTGAAAATTTTGTTTTGTTCATTGGTCAGAAGTCCACTGGAGTATGCTTCCACAATATGGAATCCTCAATATAAGGTATACATAGATTTAGTAGAAAGTATACAGAATAAATTTTCGAAACATTTACTCAAGAAATACAACAATACTACAAATAATATGTTAACTTTACAAAAAAGACGCACATTGTCAGACCTGTTGTTTCTACATAATCTGCTAAATAATAAAATAGATAGTCCCGAATTGCTATCCGTCATTAGTTTAAATGTTCCAACGAGGCGTACCAGGCACACTGCACTATTTCATATTAAAGCCAACAATACCAATGCAGCAAACAACTCAGTAATTACACCCATTACGAAAAATTACTACATTTAGACATCTTTCATTATTCCTTTCTAACATACAAAACTAACTTATTAAATTTCTTAGCATGACATATTTCAAAAATATTTTCACATCATTTTTCAAAACTCCTATTTATTAACAGTCAATTACAATTCTTGAGCTTATTATAATTCTTGTTTTCAATTTAAAACTATAATATAATATATAATCTATCCACACACTTCCTTCCTTTCATAACAATCTCAGGCGAAATTACGTAATGATATTTTATGGACATACGTAATAGGTACTACAACTATGTAATAACTAAAAATATCTGACTATATCTTATTGTACTGTGTATGTCTTAACAAATAAATAAAAAAATAAAAAAAACTGGACGTGGTCACTACAGAGCAGAGGGTCTATTTCACTGACGTGACGGCGGGCGGTGGTTACACTTTTATTCGGATTTAAACATAATTATTCAAATCCTAGCTCTGTCATTGGTGGAGAACAAACGTTCATATGGGGAACCAATGGCCATCGTGAAATAACGTCAATTTCAGATTTGATAAAATATTTTTTACTGAACCATTAACCGTGCGCCGATGATAAATTTTCTTATATTTTCCTAATAACTGACTTGTTTACTGGTAAAATTATGTTTATGTAAATTGTACCGCTTTACCAGATAATATGTTCATAATATATTTGTAATAAAAATCTCTAAATAATATAAAATAAAGTCGCTATCCGCATCTCATGCGCTTAGTTCTTCTAAACTAGGTTTTCACTACCATTTAGAGAATTTCTTTCGAAAGGTATAAGTATATATATTTATTTATTTAATTTTTTTATTGGGGGAAACAAACAGTTTAACATAACATAAATACATTTTTAAATATTTTTAAAAGTTAAACTGTTTTAATGTATACTACACTTCCATTGATATCATTTGCTTGTGGATGGAAGAGGAGTCTACATTTGCGAAAAAATAATATAACTTGGTTACAAAGTAAAAAAATAATTACGAAATTAAAAATTTTAAAATTGTTGTATTTGGAAAGAAGAAACAAATATTATGGAAGATAAATAGAGTATTGTAGGATAATATGAATATAAAACATACATATTATATTTATAAAAAGTAGAGAAAGTCTAGCAACGCCAGGTACATGTCAGCTAGTAGTGTTTAATCTACCATAAGTATTTTCTCCAGAATCTCCTACTTATATTCGGATACATACGACAGGTTAAAAAGGCCACCATCTTGAAATCGGAAAAACGGGAACAGAACAAACAATTCACAGACCGATGAAATGTGTAAAAAAATTTAAATAGTCTAGTTAAAACAGGACTTCATGCGCTCAGTCAATATATTGTTCTGAATAAAAGTATAATTTAATGAGAAAATAAATTTAGTAAATGGCTATTCAAAAATACATATGCTGTTATTATGTTCCTAGTAATAGTATCATTAATCCGGTTCTAATTCCTAAATTTATCTGGTAGCTAACCCGTCTTATTTGTCAGCCATTTAATTCTGCTGGATCCGATCAATCTATTGCAATGTGCACAAGAGACGAAAATAATTGTGCCATCCCATTTTTCTACGACGTGCTTTTTCCTTTTACGACTCTCATATAGATTGGAAATAATACGCTTTAATTATCGCGATTGTGCGTCACATACGTCGTAAAATATAAATTATTGGGTCAACCATTGAACAGGTAAACCCTAGAAGTGTGATCTACAAGAATTTGAAAGAAAAGGGTTCTCGTCAATTTATATTACCCCTTTCGAATAGATTTTCCATTCAAGAAAGTTAATACATGAAATTTACCGATATGGTTTAATTTTTTCACGACCAAATATATTATCGTGATTAGTTAAGTAGATGTATAGATTGTGGCCTTTGCTTATAAAAATATACGACTGTCTTTGGAAAGCAGTCCCGCCTCGCTGCTTTCCAGGGAGTGACTTGCATGACCTCCGTTTCCGCGGGAGTGTTGGTAGCACCAAAAAACCATAGACAATTCCGCGGAAAAGAAAAATAAAATTAGTACTTGATTAACAGAGTAACATAACTTAACGCAACTGCATCATAACAAAATGTATATGTTATTTTTTAAATTAATATCGATACATTGCAAATTAGTGGTGTTTTATTAAATATTTTCTCTATTTCGCTAATTTATTATCGTTTTTTTTAATATGAGCGTGCTTCCTCTAACATACATATTTCATCTCTTACGCTTAATTCATGCTCTCATGGCTTGGTCACTCTGAGGAAGATTATTTTTTTTTATCTTTTGTCTCACTCTTTATATATATATAAACACACGTAATAAATTTTTTTATTAGTCTAATATTGTACCCTGAAGATGCTGAATGAAACAGGTCACTCATAACAAATTAAATAAATAATAAAAATCGTGGTTATAAAAAAAGTATTTATTTTATTTTCATTAATGGCAAAACCCAAAAGTGACTGCTTTCTAAAAAAACGTTTTTACGTCGGAGTCCATTATTTAACATCGATTATAGGTAAGTAGTAAACTTTTGATATACTTATACTTAACTTCATATGCATTTATTTTGTTATTTTTTGTCTCTTTTTAATGCGTTATGCGGGTGAAGTTTCACTATAATGGCGCTATATAAAATAACCAACCGTTTTCACGCATAAAAAATATGAATACCGCTACTCATATTTCGCTTTTTCTAAAAAATATTTAATCGACTGAGCATAGCGAAGTTCTGTTTTAGGTCAACCAAAGGAATTTTATTTGTTAGTTAAGTTCCGTGTAAGATGGTGGCAGTCAGGTATACTTACGATATCAGAGGAAATGTTGGTTGAAAACACTGTGGCAATCACGTATACATATTACGAAGACATCAGTTAATATACGAAATAAATGTCATTCCTACCCGATCGGCATTTGTGAGACAAGTAAGACATTTAAAAATAGATGTATTTATGCTAAAAAAAATCTTTTTTTTTTTACTGGTTGATTTTTTCTTCTCTATTTATATTTGTTGCGTTTCGTTCGAGTATTACATCGATCCATACTGTTCCTATCCTATTTTAAATATTCTATGAAACTTATGTGGATGAAATAAATTGCTTATCCCATATGTTGGTGGGAATAAAAAAATATTATTTTCACTATACAAGTATTTATTTTTTTGAACCAATGTTATGTTTTGAGACTTGTTTTATATAAAAGACCTAAGGGTGTAAACAAATAAATTTATAATACATGCTTCATCAAAAATTGCAATTTCTCTTCGTAGCGTCATTATAATGTAAATACAATAAATAGGTTTTGTATACATCAGTATTTAATTAAAATAATCGACATGTTTCAAAACTTTATTCGTCAGAGACTTCCGATGCCGTCGATTGGATGATAACCTCAGCATCCTACTTTGACCTTCACCAACGAAGAACAATAAGAATATATATAAAATAGTGGAAACAGATATTCATATTTATATAGCATTAATGAATAGAGAATTCAGCTTAGTTAACCAAACTTAGGCTAAACATTTGTGATGAAATTCAACCCACTTCTAAATGGCTTAAGTTTTCTGTTTGCTTAACTAAATGGCAGTCGACCTTCCGATCAAGCAAAGTGAATCCAGCCTGTTTTTGGTTTACCTAACCACTCGAGTGATTTTCGGCATATTATGCCGAGTTTACCAAACGTCTTGGGTGATGGCACGCCATATTATGACGTTTTTGACTCGCAGGGTTCACGCATGTACGATTTTCAATTTTTTTTGTAAATCCTAAAAATATAGAATAATCGGTAAAATATAAGTGAATTCATTGGCCATATGGCACTATAATAAGTCTCCGTATTAAAATTTAGACGTATGATTTTTTTTAAATGAGGGCGAAACATTTCAGACAGAACTCAAAAGCCAATCACTCTACTGATATTCCAGTTGTTGAACGAGCACTCGAGTGGTTAAGAATAGGATGAACACTGGTACTAGCTTCGTGTTCTCGCACTGGCTGCTATGTGCCCTGAATAAAACATGCTAAGATTCGCACTAACTTTATACAAGGATCAAAAGCTTTGTTTGAAGGACTTCGTGCGAGAAAAGTCTTTAAAGAAACACTTTCATTGAATAAATTTAATCGTCAGTTTATTTCAGTTAAAGTTTACCAAGCCTCGGATAGAAGTAATTCTTTTGATCATCTTTTAGTCAAAAACTAAAAGAAAGTTTACTCCCGTCTATAAAAAATAATTCAAACACCCTATAGTGAAACTATTGAGTTACCAGAAAGGATAAGACGCATTTAATAAATGTAAAACATTTAACCCCATATTCTGTCAGAAGGTCGGAGTAGGTATTTCCTCTTTGAAATAAAATCCCAATAAATGGAACGTATCCGAAAACAAAAAAAAAACTGGTTTTGAAAAGTGGTAAAATCCGCTCTCAAATTTTATAATAACAAATAATCATAATTTTTTAAATTTAAAAAAGTTAAATGCATACGTAAAAAAGTTTAATAAGTGGCTCACGTCATGTTTTTTCATCTAAACACTAAAATAAAATTACTGTTAATGAAAAATCAAAAAAATAAAATAAAAACATTATAACTTACCTCACTTTTTTCGTTTCACATAAAAATATATTAAAAACATTATCGCCACCTCACTTTTTGTTGTTTCATATAAAAAACATTATCGCCACCTCACGTTTTGTCGTTTCATATAAAATATTATAAAAACATTATTGCCACCTTTTTTTTTAGTTTTAGGCATTTCACCCTGAAAAGAGTGCTTTGTGGTAACCTTTTGTCGATTCACATAAACACAATTTAAAATTAATATTTTTTTCTCAAATTGCGGTTGGAACCTTTGGTTTCATAAATGTGTTCTTATCATGACAGTAAGGGGGATACAATGATTTATATGAGAGCTTATTCCCAAAAGCTAACAAAATAGCACGAAAAGTTAAATTACAACTAAAAAAGATTCTGAAAACCTCCATAAACAAAATCACAGCTTTTCATTCACAATTATTAGAATGAAGACGATGCAGACAAGTAGTCATGTGGCAGCTATGCAGGACCATCATTTTTTTCTTATTTATGTTTTGTTGCAATACCTACATATGTATAATGATTACTTTGTATCAATTATATATTATCAAATTTGGGTGGTGGTTATAGGTACCGCCACCCCAGAAATCATTTATTGGATGACCAACAATTTATAGGTAACCTATGGCACCTCTGCCATAGGTTACCCCAAGTGGTTCGCTACGATTGGTGACTTAACAGAGGTGCCTGGGTTCATGGGGTGAGGTTTGTCAGGGTATTGGCGGCGGATGCATCTAGCAGGTTTATGGAGACCTTTTGACCTCTCCAGCAGAACTCTCACGGAACTGCCTTGCACCGCAGTAAGAGGGAAGGATTCACACGTCCGTTAATACTGGATACACTGACCCCCAGATTTCCTCTCCTTTCTTTCCTTGAAAAAGACCTTTCCAGTAATTCCTTTACTTCCTTTCCTAAAAAAAACCTCCACACGGCATCCCCAAAGATGAAATAGTAGACCCTGAGGGAATTATATAAACGTATTGCAATATTCGCAAATAAAAAATTGCAGAGCGTGTTTTATTACCCGAAAAGAAGAAAATTGAAATGAATATGCTACTGCTTCTTGGTATTTATTGCTAAAATGTGAAATAAAATATTTATAACAATATTTTCGTATATTTTTGAGTCCTGAGAAAGTTGACTTTTTATGGAAAAATATCATATTATTACTACCCACGTTTTGAACAAGGACTCACCGAGGACAAACTATATCCCGTCACAACCTTGGCTTTATTTCCATTTTTTATTGGCAAAGTTTTTTTGATGCATACAGGTACATAGATACATGATAACATTAAATATAAGACAGTAAATAAATAAAACATATCCCACAAAGGCGAAAATTGTGAGTGGGTATCTTAGTTCATGCGTATAAAATAGTGGCGACTAATTAAAAAAATTCAGTACAGAATTACAAATTGCAACTCTTGCAATTAGTAATTTTTTTTTTTTTAAATTAAATCAAATTGAATAATGTTGTTATTAAGCTCTGTAAGTATTTTAGTTTTTACGTTTGTGACCACTGTTTCTGAGTTCAAGCCATCGTAGTTATGCCACATCCAGACGACGTTAATTTGAGAGGCGGGTTAGGGTACCGCCGCCCCGGAAACTATTTATTGGAAAACCAACATATCTGCTATAGGTCACTCCAAACGGTTCAATATGCATGGTGATTTAGCAGGGTGCCCGGGATCATCGGGGGAGGTGTCTTCAGGATTCGCCTGCACACGAGATGCGTGGCGTACCAGAACGAGAGAGGCTGGTTTGGGGAGACCCTTTGACCTCTCCACCTGGTCTCTCGACCCATCGCCTTGCGCCGTAGTGGGGGGGATGTATGCATACTTCTGTTGCTCCTGTACATACTGATCTTTAGATTCCTACCCAACCCTCATACCTTTTAACTTCCCAGAACTTCCTCTCCCTTTTGTCCTTAAAAAAGACCCTCCACACAGCATCCCAAAAGATTAGATAGACCCTGAGAGAAATCATTTTCTTGAGGGCCTCTTGCTCGTGTTTAGTGTAAAAAAACTTAAATTACTAATTTTTTTTTCTTCAATTTATTCTTTGTGGCGTCATTTTAATCTGAATAAAATAAGTAACTTTATTAACACCACTTACTATGAAATCAAAAAAGATCAATGTGTTTCAAAACCAAAGTACCTTTCGTCTATTCTTTTTTACATTTTATTAAATTTGATTTACTTCGATTTTAATAAAAAAAGAATACGATGCGATATGGAATAAGGTTTATTTTGCTTCTGCAAGAATAGAACACGGCATTGATTCGTATGTCAATCGATAGCGTTAACGAATTCATTGAATTGAATTCTAAAGCTCCGACAAACACAGAAACCACGTGATATCTCGCATCACCCCAACCACCCCCTAATCTTATAGCGGAACCTCCTGGGTGACAGGGGAACCGGAATGGGATGGGGTGGGTGGCTAATTGACAAGCCGCCATGTCGAGGGTGACAGTGACGAATAACTGATTCTGTTCCCACAAAAGAATGGTTAAGGGAACTTCCTTATACGGGTACACAGAAATTCAACAATCAAACGTTTTGTGTTAATGCCTTTTCTGGGTAGTGATAGTATATTGGCTTGAGCAATGGGCAGGGACTGCAAACCTTTATCACGTGTGTCACTATGTGGTAAGTATAAAAATATGGGACAGTACATTAAAAGTGGACGATTCGTGTAAAAAATGGTAACTTCCAAAAAAGTACTTTTTTAGAGGTTGCCAAAAAACTGATGTTTTTCATACGGTCATTTATATTTTCATGCATTTTTTCCGTTGGGATTTTTTCGGCCAGTTTTGTAAATTACATTATGAGTGTTGATTAAAAAAATTGCGTGCTGTATCGGAAAAGGCTGGTTTGGGTAGAACCGTTTACCTCTCCAATTGGTCTCTCTTGACTTATTGCCTTTCTCCCCAGCGGGAAGGATAGATCGTTTGTATTTTACTCCTCAAAATTTCCTCTCCTTCTTTTCTTTAAAAAGGTCCTCCAAGCATCGTGCCCAAAGATGACATTAGCATTTAGGGAAATAATTTGCCTGTTGTCCTTCTGTGTGGGGTAAATGTAAAAAAAAACACACGTAAAAAAAAAAAAAAAATGGCATCATTCAACATAATATGTCATATATAAACTAAAATCTGATAAAGAGGAATCAGAATAAGATACGGTTACATCTAGTGCTCGATCCCAGGAGCCTTGCCTTCCCGGGGCACTGTCTAGATTACATTTAGTTCGGGTTGAATCTTGGAATCATACATAAAGATAGTTTACAATAAAAATGTGCGGTAAGAAAAATTAAGACAATGCTGGTAGTTCTTATTCGAAATTTCAGTTAAATATGACCGAAGAAGATAGAGTCCCATTAGCTCAGTTGGTAGAGCGGTGCCCCGGCAAGACAAGGTTCCCGGGTTCGAATCCTAGTTGTGACCGTATCTTCTAATCCAAATTTTTCTGTTTCAGATTTTCGTTAAGGAATCGCTTATATTGTCTTCAATAATTGAAAAAATAAATATTCTCACTTCTGCTAAATGTTGTTTTAGAAAATGATTTTTATTTGATGTATACAGCTTATATTGATATTGTCTTTTAGGGCTTTGGAATTAATGGTATACGATTTTTCCCCCACGGACGTCACCACAGTCAACTGTTAAATAAATGAACGTGAAGAGAATAAATACGCAATTAAACTTAATCAGAATTGAATAACAATACCAATAATTATCAATGTGAAAGTCTTTTCGTGGATGTGTGTGTATCACTCAAATACTTTTTATAAAAATTTTAATATTTGCAAAAAGTTTGGCAATCGCTGATCTGGCACGATTTTACTTTATTTTCCATTCTTTTAATACAATAGTTGATATTTTTGCTGCCGATAGCATTAAGGCTTTTACAGTTCAAACAACTCTTTTATCGGAGTAAGACATTTAGGCAATACGCCGCGTTTTTTGGGGAATATTTGTTTTGCTCCCATTTTATTTATTTACAAATTGATCATAACAACTAATACAAAAGCAGCCAAGGGTTGCAAACAAACATAAAATAAATTTCGTTTGTGGATTGTATCGCTTAAAATAATCTCCCCCAGGGGAGTGAAGGGGGAGTAAGACCGCGTAGGTTGTGGTCATCAATTATACACGGGCTCCATATTGAGGCTTTGACGGAGATGCCAGAAACTTCCTAACGTTATTTACTCATACTGCAGGAAAAAAAACGGTTTGATGTTCACAGCGATAATTTAACAGACGTTATTACGTTCTCTATGTCCAGTTTTAGTTTGGTGGGTAATATTATTTCTGAGTAATGTTTTAGTTATTATCCATGTTGTTCCAGAAGCAATATGATTTTATTCTGGCTTCTCACATATGTTTTCACTTATGTACGTGAGAAAAATCCACTAAAAAAACTCATTTATAATATAAAAAGTACATAGAATCAAAACAAACCTAATCCGAAGAAAATTATGTGAAAACTTACACAAAACAATACAAAGAGAGGAAAGGGGGACGAGAGACACAAGAGAAAGAAGAGATGCAAAGGAAACAAGAGACGAAAGAGAGATACAATTGATACGTAATGCATATAATGTTTGATACTTATTTTCATACAAAAATGTCTATTTCAGCACATTATTACCTTGCCTTATTATATTTAATTTGGGGCAGAGTGCTAAAATGGGCGGTATTACTTTTATAAATATTCGGGTAAAACATGTTACGGCGTCTAAAACCATTTGGTATTGGCAATATTTATTTCAATGTTTCTAGGAAATAATTTAGTATCAAGATAACCGTAAATTATTTTATGTTGTTTGAAGTTTAGTTACTATTCATGGAGATTGGAGGAGGATAAGTGAAATAATCGAGTTTTAGAGCTTTGTTCTAAGTTATCAATTGAGGGCAGTATGTAGTATGTACAATGTAGTATGTAGTATGTAGTTTGTAGTATGTAGTATGTAGTATGTAGTATGTAGTATGTAGTATGTAGTATGTAGTATGTAGTATGTAGTATGTAGTATGTAGTATGTAGTATGTAGTATGTAGTATGTAGTATGTAGTATGTAGTATGTAGTATGTAGTATGTAGTATGTAGTATGTAGTATGTAGTATGTAGTATGTAGTATGTAGTATGTAGTATGTAGTATGTAGTATGTAGTATGTAGTATGTAGTATGTAGTATGTAGTATGTAGTATGTAGTATGTAGTATGTAGTATGTAGTATGTAGTATGTAGTATGTAGTATGTAGTATGTAGTATGTAGTATGTAGTATGTAGTATGTAGTATGTAGTATTTAGTATGTAGTATGTAGTATGTAGTATGTAGTATGTAGTATGCAGTATGCAGTATGTAGTATGTAGTATGTAGTATGTAGTATGTGGTACGAAGTACGTAGTACGTAGTACGTAGTATGTAGTATGAAGTATGTAGTGTGTAGTATGTAGTATGTAGTATGTAGTATGTGGTACGTAGTACGTAGTACGTAGTATTCTTTAGTATTATATCTTTTACCTTCCTAGAACTTTTTCTCCTTCTTTTCCTTTTTAAAAACCCCCACACAGCTTCCCATAAGAGGTGACATAGGTTCATAGGGAAATTATTTTCCTCAGAGCTTCCTAAATAATGCAAGAAGGGCACCCTCCAAAATGGTCAGGTATCAAATCTTGTCACTAAACACTGCTAAAGCTCTTTTGAAACATTGGCTGCTATGAGCTTTTTGTCGTTAATTACGAATGATTTAATTTGTATACATATTAACTAGTTATTTATAATACTATTCGTCTATACTTGTCTCTTTTAAAAAAATTTAATTTTAATTTTATGTTTTATAAACATTGTTTATCCTGACGAAGATACCTTTCTTTTTAAACACGTCGATCTTTTTAAATTAAATAGTGGTATACAAAAAATGTTTAAGTTCCATGTTTATTTTATTTGATTTATTTATGTTATTTCACAATTCAAATAATATAAGGTATATTTACGACACGTCCCAGAGTGGAACCTACTCTCCATATTGCCCTGGTGTAAGACCACCATTCAGAACTGAAACGTAGCTTGAAATGACTTTAGCCTGGTTTGGTGACCAGATCTGAAAAACCAGGTACTTTTCCACCCTCCTCTTCTTGTTTCCTTCCCCTCTCCACTACTTTCAGTCTCACAACATACCCCAATATGGGATGCCATAGTATCACTGGTTCCAGGCGGTTGGCACTCTTGTGCGGTATTCACATAAAGAAAATTTTACCACAAATAGTACAAGTTATGGAACATTCACTAAAATGTAAGCTCACAATGCCATAATTTAATTTTTTTAATACGTATTTGAATGATTACAGCTTTCTGAAAGAAAAAGGTTCTGTCTTTCAGGAATCTCACCCTTGTAACTGAGACAGCGACTAGAGGGAAGTTTTTCAATGTTCCGGATTGCCAGTTACCGTTTCGCGCTAGCGTAGATGGCGTAGATTAATTGTGAGAAAAGATTTCTCAGATAGAAACAGAAGTGAGCGATTACACGCTGTGAATATTCCTTTATAAGAAGTCTTCAGGGGAGGTTTTACGCATCTAAAAAAATACATTGGTACAATACAACCACTCAGTGGCTGAGTATGCAGATGCTTAATAACCCGGAAATATTTGTCTTTCTTTTTTAGTATATTATCGCGTTATTTTTGTGTTTTTACATTAAGTTCCCACAAGAGGCTATATAGAAAATAATTTCCCCCAGGGCCTATGTCATCTTTGGGAAAGCAAAGAGGACGGTTTTTTTAAGGAAAGGAAGGAGAGTAAGTTCTGGGAAGGTAAAAGTTATGAGGGTTGGTTAGGAATCTAGGGATCAAGGCGTTGGGACGAGACCTTTTTGAAATGTCAAATAGTCTCCCCAAATCTCTGCTACGCCACGCCACGCAGTTGGTGGCAAGCACATCCTGAACACACTTATGGCATGGGTGTATATATTGCTCTACTGGGTTCGAAAGTGCCCTTTCTTCTCCAGGAGAATATGAAAACTAAAAAAAGATATAAAATAATGACAGATAAAATATTAAAAAACTTGAATTTTATTGCAGTGAAGGAAACTATATATTTGAATGTATTTATTTCTATGCATAAAATGAAAAAAGGGATGATTTCCAAAGAAATTTATGTTTGCCAAATAATGTTAATTTTTATATTAATGTGTTTTTCTTATTATTATTAGCACACACAACGATATGAGCTAACATAAGAAAATAAATAAAAAATTACGTGTTGAAGTAGGAGGTAACAAAGTAAATAGCTCGGTTCTCCACGTAATCTCTCTATGTTTGATCTCCCACTCCAATACCTAAATACGAGTATATATCTGTCAGTATTTTGTATCTTATGTTAGTTTTAAAATTATCCCGATGAATGAAGTGCACTTCCGAAACCGATATAGATACGTATTAAATATAAAGCATTTTCATATAAATGTATAAGTTTTAATTGTAACTAGCTGATGCGTACCCGTTGCCCGGGGTTATTAATGGTTTGGAGTAAGTTTGAGTTCTAGTGTACCTTAAAACTGGGGTAATTTTTAAGATCGAAATAATATTATCATGAAGAATTGAAGCAGTTTACTTTTTTGATCTTGCCATGCCATGTCTTCATTTCCTTTCATTCACTTCCACGTCATCAAATAGTATCCTTAAACCACACGTAAGTATTTGGTTGATTTGATCGTGTCATATTTCCGATTTCTTCAGCCATTCGCTTCCACGGCGTACATTTTCATTACACTCATTTCTTCGTTCATCACAGCCTAATTTTATAACGTATTTGATTCACTTGGTCGTGCCACTTCTTTCTCAAGCGTCACTAACTTCTCTTACTATTTGCTTCCATATCTTACAGTGTTCTTGACCATCTATCTTCATTCTTCCCGTTTGCCTTATTTTAACACAAATAATTATTGGATCCATGTCTTCCTCGGGCCCTCCCGACTTTTTACACCATTCACCTTGTAGTATCATGAAATCCACATTGCTACTGTAAAAGACTCTTTTTCAACTTCGTATCTCATTCCAGTGAAGAGATAATGCGTTCATTTTTTATCCAGCGTCCCTAACTTCTTCGAACATTCATTACTGTTTACTGTACTGTTACTTTTAAAAAACTATAATATATCAATGTTAATTCGGTTACGCGTCTCATTCAAGTTCAGAGATAATGCGTTAGTCTTCCTCGGGCATTCTCGACTTCTACTACTATTCAAACTACTCTCCAAATACTCCTGACACTAATAAGAAGAGACTTTGAAAGTTTCATCGTAATCGGATGAATGGTATAGGAACGCGTACGGGACAAACTAAGAACCTATCATTTTTATACATATAGATTATTATTTATTTTAAATTTAACTAAAATATTGTTTCTACAACCTTACAATCTATTAATTTGTGCAGTTTGTATGGGTTTCAGCAGGGCATTGTAATATTTCATCTCTTTGTAGAATATACTATTTAGCGCATTGGCTTTGTACTTATTTGATATCATTGCACGTGCTTCGTTGTGTTATGTCTGTGAATGTACATATTGTGTATAATTTTGTATATTTTGGTAACATGTTGTTTATTACGTTACATGTAAAAATCATTTCGTTCAATATCAGCATCCGTTTCATTAATAGTCAATTTAGTTTTCTTAACATTTTAGTTACCTTTGAAATACAATTTTGCCTGAGTATTATTCTCGCAGCTCTTTTTTTAGTTGTATTGGTACGCCACTATTTGATTCGAACGTCGTTTTATAAGTTTAGATTTTCTTCCAAGAAGCTTGTTTGGAAAAAAATCGAAACTTCTAAAATGACGTTCGAATCAAGTAGTGGTGTACCAATACATAGTATTTGCAATTTATTCACTAGAAAAATAATCGTTGTATACATACATTGGTTGTGGTTATTGTTAAATTTTATTAAATAAATTTTAAAAAGAGATCTTCTTCCTATGTGACGAAGAAAATTTTTTTTTCGAATAAAAATTAATTTATCACCAAAGTAATTCTTATATTTATGCTGAAGGGACATAAATTTCACTAGTTCAAGCGGAAGAGACACGAATATGTTTACCTTCTTCCGTATACGTCACGTTTTACTCATCGTGATATTTATTCGTAAACTCGGAAGTGAAATGGTTCTGCGGCGATAATTAATTTCAATACTACGCACAACCGTTTATTCAAGTGACATCTCGTGTATGTTTCGCGAGTAAACACATTCGTCAAAATCAGATTTATGACAGCTGTCAAAACTTTACACTTGGTATAGTTTGCATTTAGGTGTTGGTAAACGAAAAACACTGCGAA